>NC_047665.1:67472308-67622308 GCF_011762505.2 Arvicanthis niloticus | reverse complement strand
AAAATATATGTGTGAAAATACACACACACACACACACACACACACACACACACACACACACACGTATGCTTTCACCTAGTATCTAACACCTGAAGGGCATTACACAGACTCTTTATATCAGAACTGTTAGAGTGATGCTTGAATCGCCCATATCAATACCACTTGGGGCTTATTTTAAAATATGGATTATTATCTAGCCTACAGAATTGATTTTCTGAAGTGATAAGTCAAAATTGTATTTTTATTTCAAAGGAACTCTAGAGATTTCAAGGCACATTAAAATTTTGAGTTACAGGCAAATCCTTATGATAGAAGAGAAACCCAAAGATGTGGTTTCATGAGTCTCAGAGCACGTGGCCATTCAACTTCAAAGCAGACCTGTAAACCTATAAATCTGGTCCTATAGCCCCCATGCTTCCAATTGTACTGGCAAG
This sequence comes from Arvicanthis niloticus, assembly GCF_011762505.2. Lineage (NCBI taxonomy): Eukaryota > Metazoa > Chordata > Mammalia > Rodentia > Muridae > Arvicanthis > Arvicanthis niloticus. The sequence continues at coordinate 67,621,874 of NC_047665.1, read as the reverse complement.
CTTTCTGTTTTGAATCAGGTTTTTAACTCCATCCCAGTGACTTTAAGCAATTTATTTGTTTGTTTGTTTTTATAATTTTGTCTCTTTTTTACTTCTTATTTTGAGACAAGGTCTCATTATGTTGCTTAGGGTGGCTCACATTGAACTCATGCTGTATCCTTGGCAGGTTATGATCTTGGCTTCCCTGGTAGCTAGGATTACAGACTTGGGTGACCAGGTAAGCAACAGTCTGTATATCTAGTAAATTCCCAGGGGATGCTGAAGCTCAGAAGATGATATTTCTTAGAGAGAGCCTGATAAATCTGTGTGTCCTGCTTACCCTTTATAGGTGGCCCAGCTTGATTCTTGGATAATTCTTCCCTCATTCCTCCTACCTTGTCCCCAATCCTGGTGGTTCACATATCCCCTATTCTGGTTGGCAGAGCCTACAGGCACAGTGCTAAGGGCCAAGATGTGATAAAGACAGTCATGTAGTTGGTAGACATTGGCTTAATAATGAAGAAGGGCCAGATACACTTGAGCAGAATAGTGAGCAGGAATGGACTAAGATGACAAAGGAGTAGCCAATAAAGAGAGATGACACTTGGCTATAAAAATGTAGGGGGAAAGTGGTACTTGAATTAGAGTTTATTTTAAAGAAATCAATTCCAAGAAAATAAAACAAAACAAAACAAAATATATGTGACAGAAAGCACAGATTCATAGGCCTGTAGGCAATTGTTTGGGGACTGAGGTGGGTGACAAAATAAAATATGGGCAACAGTGTGAGAATAGAAATCCTTTGCTATCCTCAACCATCCTCAAGGGCCTCTGCCATAATAGTCTCCAAAGTGGGGGAGGAAGCTGTTGAATGACTAGCTTCTACTATGAACCTCAAAAGGATGCCAATATATATGAAATCCTTGAGCCAAAGAAGCTGTGTCAAAATGGAGCAGAAGTAGCTGAATAAAATGTACCTATTGACAAAATCTACCTGCTTTCTAGCTTTTTTTTTTTTTTTTTTAAAGAATCAATAGCATTTGCCCTGGTCATTAGTAATAAATCTAGAGCTAGATAGAATTTTTAAATAGTCTTGTTTATTTAAGTATTTTGATTAATTATTTATAAAGTATTAAAGGATGTTAAAGGAATAGAAATGTGTTTCTATTGAGAGACAATTTTAAAAATAACACCAAAACATTGTTGAACTTGACCCTGAAATTTTAGCAATAGGAAACGCTCAGCCCTTAATGGGTAGAGGTGATAGCTCTCTTTGTTATAGATACCACTGTGTCTATGACATCATGTTTTAAATCTGGAGAATTTTAAAACATACTGATAGCTAAGAAAACTTTACAGGTAAAATAAGTTTAATTGTATAAAAAAGTCTTCTGATCATGTCTGTCATGTCTACTTCACTTAAGTTTGATTGTATAACTTCTGCCGTAGTCTGTGGTACAGGTAAAGGGAGACCATTAACTGCCTCCAAGTCTCCTTCTTCCTAACTGGGACAAAATTCACCTGCATAAAGCTGCTTCCTCACCTATAATGTGGGAAGGATACTTATCACCTTCAAGGGCTTTCTGATTTGATACAATACAATGGCTTCATACCCTTTCTGAAAAGGAGAGGTGAATATAAATAAGTATTTCAGTGAAAATTCTGGTGAAGGTAGTTCTCTTATATTTTTGGTTGTGAGCCAAGCCTTTAATGGCTGAGCCATCTCTCCAATGTGAAGATATTTCTAACAACAATGTTAGTGAAAAACAGCACATAATGGAAAAGGCTTTACTTTGTATAGTGGCAGAATGGCTTATTTTTGTGTTTATGTATAATACTAATGAAATACCTTTCAGTATAAATGTCCTTGAGTTTTAAAATTTGCTAAATATTTCTGTTATTTTGTTTACTGGAGGAACAAGGTTTCAAGTTTCAAATTTTTGTGCACAGTGCTGAGGTAGGACAATAATGATACACAGGTGAGTAGTGTCTTTTATGATTTGCTTTCTGCTCATCACACTGAACAATGGTTGAGTAAAAGAAAATCATCAGTTGCTAAAGAACCCAGCCTATTGTTTAGAGAGCTAAAAGCTCTACTTCCCATCATGACCTTCTGGATCTGATTTTTTTGAAGATATTTAAGCATGGATAGATGAAGTGGAAATTTTTGGTTTCATTGGAGACCCAGTTATATCAATGATGTTTATCTGGAAGCTGTGTTATGAGAGGATGTTTTGCTGAAGTGGAAACATGAGAGGACACATGCTGCTTGGAAAGAGTGTAAGTAGACAGAGAATGACACTCTTGTATTGGTTCGCCTTCCAACTCTTCACTAGTCTTCACTGATCTTTGCTTGTAATGACTTCATAGAAAAAAAGTATTTTCTCTTCATAGAGAAAAGGTATTCTGGCTGCTTCTTGCCATTTTCATGGACTTGTGACAATTAGACCAAGCCTTGTGTGTGTGTGTATGTGTGTGTGTGTGTGTGTGTGGTTTTTTTTTTTTTTTTTTTTTTTTTTTTTTTGTATTGAGTCACTGCTGTTGATTCATGCTTGGTGTTCAACAGTTAGCCTGAACTGCTGTTACTGAGTCAGGTTTGATGTTCTGGACTGGACTGCTGATATCCTGACAATGAAGATTGGAATTGTCCAATCTTCTACTTCTAATCAGGTCCACATTTCCCTTGTCCCATTAACCATCATTCTCCCCTACCTTAGGTCCATTGGCTAAAAGGGAGGTAGAAGCATTTAAGAACCCAAATCAAAGAAATTTTGAAAAATCTAAACAAATGCATAGACATCCACAGGAGCTCATTCAACAGCCCAGATATTATTGGCATTCAGCTTCCTGAATCATAATTAAATTACACGGTCATCAATGAATTCAACGTTTGATATTCACTATATAAGCATAACTAGAATAAACTGATGCTACTGTTCAAGTAGCTCCCCTTTTCTTCTGATTCTATGCTTGATCAGGTTACTAATCACAGTTAAGAACTGTACTATCTGACTTGCTATTTAAAAAACATCAAATTACTTTTCTAATGAAAGACACTATTTTTATAGATCTCCCATTTTGCACATTAACATTCCTGACTCACATGGACTGCAGTTATCCTTTGGGCTATCTATAACCATTAAAACTGGCTTTAAAAATTGGTGCTTTAAATGCTATGGTTTTATTTTAGAAGAAACTCTGTGACATGTAGCTGTCCCCCTCAAGAGGTTGTTCCTATCCTATAGCAGATGTGAGTGATCCTACCCAGTCAATTCAAAGGCAAGTTGCTATGACATTAAAAGCTGTACATCATTTAAATTGCTTCATATATGAATAAATAACACAGTAGTAACTCAGCTTTCCATATCATATCATGGGAATTATATATTCCTTGGCCATCACACAAAAGTTACTTCACCATAAGTGTTAGTGATTCCAAAATTCTTAGAAGTAAAAATTCATCTTAAATACTTAAGCTTTTTACTTATAAGGTCATTGAATATTTATTGTCACATACAATCTTTTATGTTCCTGTGTTAAGAACTGAAGGTAGATTTCTTAGTACATAGTTATTATCCATGTCAAGAAGTTAGAGGTCACCTGGAGTAGTATATGTTAATTTTTAACAATAATTGTACAAGAGAAATAGGCAACATGATAGCCTATGGGAGAATACTAAGTGTATTTATGACTTTTTAATTTATAAAAGTCTGGTTCTTAGTATTCAGTGCTACTGAACCAAGGTCCCTCACAGTGTGGGGAGATCCTGCATGGGTTTTCATTAAATGGGTCCTAGAGTTGAAAGAAGTGGACTCATGCCATTGTCCCTAATTTTGAAGCTATCTCCAATTGATAACCTCTTGCAAATGAAAGTTTTTTTTTTCCAATAGTTTCACTGAGGAAGCAAAATACTCTTAAAAGTAGCCTGCATGCCCTAAAGTCTCTTATTTGAATCTTAATGATATTTAAAAATACATTATAGGTTTTTTTCATAATAGTTTCTGTGGTGATTTGAATAAGAATGGCCCCTATAGACTTATAAATTTGAATGCTTAGCCACCAGAGATTGTCACTATTTCAAAGGATCAGACAGTACCCTTGTTGAAGGAATTCTGTCATGGGGGTGGGGGGGGTGGGGTTGGGGGGTAGGGGGTAGGAGGGGGGATAAGCCTTGAGGTTTCAAAAGCTCAAGCCAAGTTCAATGTCTTTCTCTCTGCTCACAGATCAGGATGTAGCTCTCAACTACCTGTCCAGTACCATGTTAGCCAACCTGTTTCCCACCATAATGATAATGTACTAAGTGCTGAAACTGTAAATAAGCTTTATCTTTTAAGAGTTGTAGTGGTCAGGGATTTGTCTTCCCAACAATAGAACTGTAACTAAGGCAGAAGTTGGCAACAGGAAGCAGGGTATTGCTGTGACAGGCCTGACCATACTGTTTGTTGGGGAATGTGCAAAAAATGGGACTTTGGACTAGAATAGTTAGATGCTCAAAGTGGACCTTAATGGGACATCCTTGGAGGATCATGGAAGACAGTGCTAAGTGTGATTTGGACCATGCATGTAGTGGGGGACAGCTTAAGATGTTTCAAAGAGGAAAAATATTAGTAAGTAGTCAATTGTTCTCATGACATTTGGCAAAGAATGAGCCTGTTTTTTGTACTTGTCCCCCAAATTCTTCCCGAGGCAAAACTGAAGAGTTGTGGATTTATGGCATTGGTAGAGAAGATATCAAGTCAGCCTAATATTGACCATGTCATGTTGATATTAGCAATCACTCTTATTTAGATCTGAAAGAAAGGGAATAAGATAGAGAAAGGGAAATGTAAAATGTAGAGTTTGAGGAGATATGGAAGGACAGGAAGTCTAATGGAACTGTATGTTGTGCTCAAGCAGACAAAATGTTTAAAGGAAAGCCTGGTACAAAATGGAAAAAAGGCAGTGGTGATCTTAAGCCAAGTTCCCAGCCATCCAATGTCTACCTTGTGAAGAGAAATTGTAAAGAAAAGCATAAGCAATGAAGGATCCCATCAACAAGAGAAGCTGATAGAAATGTAACTAAACAAGGAGCTCACGTTCCAACCACATCAAGGAGCAGAACTTGGCAGGAGTCTTAGAAGATACTTTGGACTTTGAACCTAAGCAATCTTAGGACTTCTAAAGTTAGACTAAATGCGTGTTTGCATTATTTTATGGCTAAAAGCCTATGGGAGGTAGAGAGTGGAATGTAATGGTTTGAATAAGAATAGTCCCCCAAAGGCTATCATATATTTGAATGTTTAGTCACCACGAAGTGGTACTATTTAAAGGTTTAGAAGGATTAGGAAATTTGGCCTTGTTGAAGGGACTGTGTCACCACGGATGGACTTTGAGATTTCAAGAGCCCATGCCAACTCCAGTGTCTTTCTCTCTGCCCACGTATCAGGATATAGCTCTCAACTACTTCTCTACCATCATGCCTGGGATGCCTGTCACCATGCTCTCTGCCATGATGATAATGGATTAAGTCTTGAAACTATGAGCCAGCCCCAATTAAATAATCTTTCTTATAAGAGTTGTTGCGGTCATGGTGTCTCTTCAAAGAAAGAAAACAGTGACTAAGATACTTTATATGTTCTCCAAAGAAATACAGGGTTTTAATTGTTATCAATAGTCCTAGTATATCTTAACCTGACCAATTTCATGTCAATGACACCTAATCTTCTTAAGTAAAATTGAAATGCCTCTGACATAGTTTGGAAAGGTGAGTTCAGCATATTGATGAATAGTTGCAGAAATCAACCTGTAGAAATCCAATTTCAAAAGAGTATGCCATTGGCCTCCATGTGAAGTTCATTAGTATTAAATTTATATTTAGCTAGACATGTATAATAGGAGGGATTTATGACAAATAGCATCAAGTACATATGTTTTGTGGGAACTTCTGCCTATATCCACTCATGTACTCTATTGTGACATAAACAATCATTTTCTGAATGAAAGAATGAGTGAATGAGTGAACAGCTATCTGACCAACTTACTTCACTTTTAACAATCTAACCTTTAACAGTGTTAAGAATGAAGGGCAGCATTAAGCAGATGTGAAATATTTACAAGCCGGGTATACAGAAAAATCCCCCAAAATGTTGATTAAAATCTGGTGCTTGGGTTTGTTGTGGTTCTTGCTGAGTTTTATTTGTTCCTTTGTTGTTTGTTTTTTATGCATTCAACACAAACACGGCAATCAATACATACCATTATCAAAGTATCTGACAGTTGAATTTCTGGATACACTGGGATCAAAATTTGCCATTAAAGGGGCTATATACTGTGTAGCTGTTAGCATTCGATGTACAACTTCTCCAGTGTATATAAAACCTATAATGAGAAAAACAGGACATTTGTTAAGAAAGAGTGCCAGATAAAACTATAACCTAAATAGCTATGATACAATCACAGCCATACTTTATAGATACATTAAGACAAGGGACACACTTAGTGTCTTATTGAGAACACTTTTCCTAAATAAAGTAAAAATTCTTATACGAATTGTTAGTTTCTATCAGAGCTGCTTATCAGCAACCCATGATGTATATACTTTTAATTGTGTACAGAGTGAATATTACTGCAAAGAGACAGGGTAAAAAAAAAATTAACACAGAGGTAAAGAAAATAAAATTTTCCATTTTTCTATTTTAACCTTTAATTAATTATGTGTGTATGTATGTATGTATGTATGACTATCTACATGTTCACCTACATGGCAGAAGAGGGCATCATATCACATTATAGATGGTTAGCAGCCATTATGTGGTTGCTGAGAATGGAACTCAAGACATTTGAAAGAGCAGCCAGTGCTCTTAACCATTGCGTCATTTCTCCAGCCCCTAATGTTTCATTTTAACACTAGCCTGACATGCAAGCACTTTTATAGGTGAATTTCTTTTCATTACATTTATTTGTGGGTTGGTTTGTTGTCGCTGCTGTTGGTGTTCCTGCTGCTGCTGCTGGTGTTGGCAGTAATGGAGATCAAACCCAGCATCTCATACAAGAGGTAGGTAACTACTCTCCTCCTGAGCTACATCGTCAATCTTAAATTTTCCTAAAATACAATCTCTGCATTTAAAGAGCCCAGTCTCTAAGTGTCAATGAATGTTTCTACTCTTTTTGTTTGTTTGTTTTCTCAGAACAAGTTGAAAAGGAGCTAAATTACTACATGATTCAAATATCTGATTGTCAGAGCCTTTATAATTCTAGGGTCATATCAAAAATATACAGTCAAAAATATTTGTAGATAAGATGGTACATTGTTGACAAGTGTCCCATCTTTGTGAGGTCTCAGCACCAACCTATTTCAGCAGGGGCTTAGTGAGAAGCATTTACTCTATAAGGACTTGAGCTTTGAACTAACTTATAAAAGTTCTCGTTTTACATCCCTTCCACGTTTTTAATTATTCACATCGGGTTTATGTGCTTTGTGAAATATCCATGGCAAATTGTTAATCTTACACTGGCTTTTGATCTCCAATGTTTATATCTGCCTAGGAGAAGACTCACTTCAGGAAATACTTGCTCATTTTCATATTAATCTGAAGAGACACAACCAAGAATAAATATAAAAATAAACCTGCACACACAGTATTATAAAATAAAATTCAGAACAAGAGATTTTTGGTGAGGCGTTTAGAATGTTCAGACCATTATGGAATCACTCGAGAGCAGAGACTCCTATAGATCATTTTTTACAAGGAAAGACATAAGATATTTTGAAAAAAAAAACCTGTAATATTTAAGACTCAAAAGTGCCAGATATTTTATCTCATTTATGATCTGAATACAAATTTCATCAGTATATTGTGGTTTTTGTGATTTCAAACGGTAAATTGTCATTTCTATGAGAGGCATTGCAAAATTAAATCTGTAGTTATTAGTATATTTAATAAAGTTTTATTATTAAAATCATAAATGATTACTTTCTATTTGAAGAAACTGCTGATATGATCATTTTTATCATATTTCTCTCCAGATTTTCATATTCTAATACGTACTTCCTCATAATTATAAACACAAAGAACAGCCATTTTCCAGACCCTGTAATTATTTTTCCTTGTCTTCACCATGATCCATTTATAATTTAATCATTAAAATAGACACAAAAAAACGTCTACAGATGAATCCTTGAAAGTAAATGTTTTAGACTATGAAGGAGTCCTTTCAGAAAGCATGAGCTCTGGGTAGTTTCCTCCTGACTCCGTATTGTCTGTGTGGTGACAAATGAGACTGCTTAACTGAGAGCAGAGCGAGGAAAGAGAATGTTAAATCAGCACTGAAGCCATTTTCCAGATTCGCTGAGAGCAAAAAGCAGAAGCAATTATTAGAACACAATCAGAGCATGCAACATTTCATTCAGGTTCTTGTAACTTTTTTTTTTAAATTTTTTTTTGAAGACAGACAGCATGCATTGAAAATGTATTTATGAGTTTATGAGGTACACAGTAAGATTCGGATTCATGAATGTATTTATAGTAATCAAATTGAAGGCATTGTATTACTCATTACTGTCATTAATATTTGTAGTACTTCGACTGTCAGTTCAGACTATGCACTGTTTCTGAACCTTACTACTGTTTGAACTCACTCTGCTGGGTGATCTAACTGTAGTATTGTATGACATCTCCAGTCTCTTTACCCTTTCCATGTCTGTCTCTAGTAACTGCTATGTGACGCTCATCATCTTCCAGAGCTACTGTTTTGGATTCTACATATGCAACTATTTATATTCATATTTAAAAGAGACAGGGCATATGCACATATGCCTACATATTGCCAGAGGGATTTGGCACATTCTTTGACCAGGATATTTCCCAGACATACAAGTCTCATATTTCAATGAAGAAGATTCAAATAATTCCCAAAGAAGTAAGTAAACACACAGAAGAACTTGTTTATAGTGTGAAGTAGAATTACAAACGCTCCCTCCCACAATAATTATAACACAAATGAACGAGAAAGACAGAAAAGATGGCACAATGATTAAAGGAACCTCAAGCCTGGTGACCTGAGTTTCGTCTTTGGAAGCCTCAGGTAGAAAAAAAAAATGACTCCAGAACTGTGGACTATAGCACATGCATGTGCATGCACGTGTGCATACACAAACACACACAATAAATAAATAAATAAATAAATAAATAAATAAATAAACAAACATGATATAAATAGGTAATATTTACAAAATGAATGCTAATACCACTTATGGCTGGCTCTATATTGCTATTTCCCCTCCCCCATTATTCTTAGAGGATGTTCCCATACCCCCCAGGCTTCCCACCTCCCTGGGGCCTCAAGTCTCTAGAGAATTAGGCACTTCCCATTTTTTACTGAGGTCAGAACAGGCAGTCCTCTGCTATATATGTGCAGCAGGGGTGGAGGGGTTCTCAGACCAGCCCGTGTATGCTGCCTGGTTGCTGGCTCAGTCTCTGGGATTTCCCTGGGGTTCGGGTTAGTTGCGACTGCAAGTCTTCCTATGGTGTTGCCCTCCTGTTCAACTTCTTCAACCCTTTTTATTAACTGCATATGAACTATTGAACTGGCCTGTCCTAGCTACCTTGAGAGTCACATATCATATGTTTTTCAGGTTAGAGCTCATGGATCTTGAGGCACATCATTCTTTTGAGTTCCTGAGAGACCAATATACTACTTCAGGCAGTGAAGCATTCATGCCACTTCGTATTTCTCCATATGTTCCCTTAGTGGTCAAGGAAGCAGAGAAACTTGACAGGACAATTGGTCTTAGACATGAACCTTGTGTACCCTGTAAAGTTTGCAAACTTTATCATATCCCGGCAACTGCAACTGTATTGATCCTGGCAACTGTCATTATCCACTGATTAAGGTATAACGAGTCTGATTGCTCTCGATAAACTGGTCACAGCCTCAGTTGTGTTGTGCCCCCCTCCAATCAGCCTGATTTAATTCCTCATAGCTATATAGGCCTACAATGAACAAATCCCATTCAGTCATTTATATTGTTATTTCACTTTTTTAAAAAGGTGTATGTTTTGCCTGCATATGTGTCTATGTGCCATTATGTACAGTGCCTGCAAAGGCAAGAAGAGGGTGTCAGATCCACTGGGGCTGAGAATACAGAAGGTTGTGAGTCACTGTGTAGGTGCTGAGAATTGAACTTGGTTCCTCTAAAAGATCAGTCATCCAGTGCTCTTAATTTAGTATCATCTCCCTAGTCCCTTATTATGTATTTATTAACCACATTTACATTTTACAAATAAAACAATCAATTAATATATACACAGGTCATGGATAAGTACATTATGTTAAGTATTCATTTCATCTCTGTAATATCTGGGAACTGAGTGACGGTAGTATTATTTTTATTTAATAAATGTAATATTTAATAATATTTTATTTACCAAAACTCACATAGCCAGAGCAGGTCTTACTATTCCAAATTCCATGGGCTCTAGTGCTGCTTAGGAATGATGTAAATCTAAATAGCATCAAGTCCTGCAGAGGTCAGAGAGTTAAATGGCATTCCTATTTACTTCTCTTGAGGTCATTTTAAGACAACCACTCAGCAGGAACATTGGCAGTTCTCATAGGCAAGTTTAAAATGTCATTAAATGGGAGTTGACAGACTACATACTCTCTTGCAGTGGATTTAAGCCTAAACAAGCAGTTAGAGGAGGAAAAATCTTTTCTCTCTGTAAATTCCAGCACCTGTGCTTTAGAGCTCAATTCCAGCCTTTTTAATTGAGCCTCCAGATCCTCTGCCTTTTAACTAGACGGTTTCATAAGCAAGTTCGATTCTTTATAGCAATTCATCAAATGATTGATCAAATGTGTGTATATCTATCTGTATCTATCTATCTATCTATCTATCTATCTATCTATCTATCTATCTATTAAACTGAGTTGTTTACATGACTTTAAATTTTTGGCTCAGGTCTATATGTACAATATATGTTTGTATGTATCAAACAGTTTTGAGATATGGTAGAACATGAGTTTAACCACAAGGCAATAGATAATAAAGTTCTTTGATGTCCATAGTTCATGTAATCCTTCCTTTCATTCTGATACAAGTAGCTTGTAAAAATATCAAGTTCTTGTTGGCTGCAAAGGGTGTTGCTTTTAATTGGAAGTTTCACAGTGATAAAGGAAGCCTGGGAATACTATTGCCCATGAGGCATTATATAAACCTTTGATGTGCAAAGGTTACATAAAATATTCTACTTTAGCATCTATTTGTCATTCTCATTGACCTCTTAGGCAAGGTTGGAGTCAATCCATATGTCTGCAAGGTGTCAAACATTTGTAGTTAAATACTGCCTTTAGAGCACAGATCACAATTGTTGGACTGTAGCATGCTTGTAGGTGTGGGTCCTGTGGGTTGAGTTGTGGGTCCCCCCCTCAAAGGTTAAGGGTCCTGCCCCAGGGAGGCAGAGGCATGGGAATTTGACTATGTTTACTCCACTAAGCACCAGGCAGACATTGGGCTGTGAGAAATTTCAGGACTCAGCTCCAGGGGTGAGGGAGAACCCAGTCTGGGGTCCTGCAGGGGCCGGAGATCTTGAGTTGAGGGTGCCTGGCCCAGGAAGTGGCTGGGAACTGACTGGTTCTCTGGCCCTTCTGATCTTAGGTGCCCAGAGAGGTCATGGAAGGGCAGAGACACTGGGGACACAAGGGCTGGATTGACCTGCAGCCAAAGTGGGGACAGGGGAGAAGCTCTAACTGCATCCCGCAGGGATGAGACTCTTGTTTATGACAACTCCCTTAGCTGGGTCATGGTTGGGTCATGGCTGTCTGGGCTCACTTGCTTGAGTTGGGGGCCTCTGACATGGGCGGGATATTACACACGGCTCTTTAGGTAAAAACCTTCCCCATGGTTCCCAAGGAGGGCTCCAAAGAAGAGAGATATGGTCTTAAGATATTTATTGTCATGGCAGAAAATGGATAAAGCTATACCTCTGTATTCTAAGGGCGGGCCTGAGGTTAAATACCTTTTGCAAGGAGGAGGGTCTGGGAAGGAATGCTTAATTGGTTATGCCCTCTGGCCTTTAGGTATCTCATTAGTGTAGAGATCTGTCTTGAGGCTCTGTGGCCTGAGTCATGCCCTCTACCTGTTCCACAAACCTCTCTGTGGGAGGGGCTATAGCAATGTGAAAGGAGCCAGCGGTCCAGGAACAAGGCTGAACTCTTACATCCCTGAGGGTCTCTGGGGTTTAAAGCCTGTGCTCGACCAGGTACGCAGCTGCCTCTCACAGCCTCACACACAATGACATCTATATATCTGATGTCAGTCTTATTAAGGTCTCTCTATCTCTGATCTTTACCCATTAATAAAGAGATCTGAAAATTATGAATCCAAATTAGAAGAAAGACTTTCTCATTTAGAAATCTCACTAAATTCATACATGGTATGTTCTTGTTCTGGTCATGAGAAGCCACATTGATTAAGTGGATTTTTGTGGTTATTTTGTGAATCAGGCAATGCTCATGGTTGAAAAGTTGCTTGAAATAAAGCAATAAAGACTGAGCAAATTGTGCTTACATTTTTCTCCTTTTGTTTTATAGCTCAATAGATTTCCATGTGCTCTAAACCACCTTTAAGACAAATGCTTATTTGTAATTCACTCACACCTTCAGATAAAAGCACATGAGACAGCAATTGCTAATTTGGAACTTAAAATTTTTGAGTGATTGTCTGGAAATGTGGCTGTTTGCTCAGGACAACTGCATAGTGATGGATTTCACATGAACAGCTTCCAGTAGGCAGGCACTGTGGTGCATGGGGAAAACGTAGGTTTGGACATAAAACCTAGACAGTTAATAAACATATTCTGAAATTCAAATGGGGCTGCTAGCCACAGGATCCTCAGAAGGAACCAATAATAATGTCCTATCAGCTGTCAAGTTAAAGCATAGTAAGGATATATTATACATTAAAATATATCCATGGGTTTGTCTTCAACATCCTATAATGTTATCAATCACCAAATATTTCACATTAAATTTTCAACAGCTGTCAAAGTAAAATACATCAAATACATTTTATAAATTTAAAAAGTATATCTGTTAAAACACAACTCATAGAGGCCTTCCCTGAATTGGCTTGAGACCCCACTGGTTATTACCAAGTCTTAAAATCCACTTCCTTGGTGAGAGAAGGTCCCAGCTAGCAACTTAGCTGTGTACCATAAACTATATTCATGGACTTGTAATTATCAGAATTATAGTGAGAATATAAAGATCATCCCAATATCAGAAGGATGAACAGGAGTTGAAGTCGATAAAGTGATAAAGACAGACAAAATCACAATACCTTCATCTGTTTTCATTTTGAACTCAGGTTTCCTTTCTGCATCTTGTTTACGAAACAAAATTGTGGTTTTGCTGAATTGAATATTGAAAACAATATCCTTGTTTTTTTTATATTCTGTCAAGATTAAGAAAGATACCCATATCTTCAAATGCACCAACCATAAGTAAATGATAGGAAAATAAAAATTAACCAAACAATCCAGACACTGTTGAAATAATCATATAAAACACCAAGAGCACTGAAAGAAATGGAGATCAACAAAATGACAAAGACATCAAAATAATCACCTTACTGTTGAGATATAACAGAGCAATCACATGACTCACTTATATCAGGAAAACAATGGAGAAATAAATGACATGTTAGAGTCAGCAAACTTTAAGACATTTAACATTGCAACATCAGGGAACAAAAAGCAAAAGAACGAAGCAAGAGCTAAGGGGGTAATCAAGTAAATGCACATTCCAATAGAGGAATCTGGAAGGATCAGAGAAGGGAAGAGATGAAAATTGAAAAAAGGAGATGAAAAAAGATTGATAGTTAAAAAAAATCAAATTTGAAGAGTGACCATTGATATTCACTAAGCCTAAATGACGAATGTATTGCACACTAGGGAATGACCATCAGGGTACCAGCAGGGCAGAAACACCACAAGGCACAAACATGAGGATCTATTCAGAGTGCTTACAGGAAGACACAGCAATCCAGGACACTATACTCAAGAAAGATAATATTCACAGAAGAGTCAGAAGTGATTTCTCCAGAGAAACTATGGCTAAGGAATCCATCAGTATTGTAACTATCTGATAAGAAAAATAGAATTCGTAGGTTTGATGGGATGCTAAGTAATAATAACGCATAGGAAAGGTCAAAAGTCCAGTAAATGGCAGTGTGTAATTAATCTCAACCAAATCTCTGTAATGCTTGTGCACTGATAAGTTTTTACCTTAGAATGTGTGTGTGTGTGTATGTGTGTGTGTATGTGTGTGTGTGTGTGTGTGTGTGTGTGTGTGTGTGCTGTGTTGTGAAACAAGAGGAGTAAGCCAAAGGCCATGAATTTGAGAAAAAAAAATGTGTGTGTATTTGTGTGATAGAGCGAGAGAATTTCAAAAGTAAAAAGTTAAAGAAGTATCAACAACTACAAATATAATTCAATAACTTATCAGTGATATATAATATCTAAAGATGAAAATCCTGACATAGATCACATATAATTTGACAAAAAAATAAAGTTCAAGTACACAGTTTTAGTCTTGCAACTGAATTTATTAGTTTAAAATAGACTGCTATGCCTTTGAGATGTTTTATATAAAGCCTCATGAGAGCCATAAGGAAAAAAAAATGTATAGTAGATGCAGAACTGACAAACAAAAAAGAACACAGCAGTGTTACACAAACAACAAACACCAAAGAAGAGAGGATGATGTGATTGCAGAGCATCTGGTACACCATGAAGAAAGTAAGTGACCGGTCCTTCTTATGGGCAATCACTTTCAACGTGTAGCTTATACTCTTCAATCAATGAAAAAATATAACAAATGAATGAATATTAAACCAAAATTCAACTGTATACTGCCTACAAAAGATCTACATTACTTTAAAGGTCAAACAGACACTGGGAATGAAATGCTATAAAAAGATATCCCACAGAAATAATAACCAAAAAGGAAAGTGCAAAATAATTGTCTAAAGAGTAAAGGAAGTAAGTACATAATAACAAGGACAAAATATCAGAAGTACAAAATAATATGTCTTAACAATGAGCACATAAACACGTAAACCATTAAGTCATCATAGAAAACACTATGAATATTTCCCTTAAAACAGGATTTCACTCCATCCAGACAACTGCTTTATGGTTATTTATCCATAGGGATTAAGATCACTATGCCGAATGGATAACTAATGTATTCACTGTGGTAGTATCTACAATAGCAAATGTGAGAATAATGAAAATATCCATAAATAGATAGAAAACATGATTTGTAAACACGATGGAAAATCAGTCAGCCTTAAAGAGCAACAAATCTGTCATCAACTGTGACAGCAGAGATGAAGCTCGAAGAAATTACGCTAAATGAGGAATGTCAGGCTACAAAACAAAACCACAAATGCTACAAGATCTCACTCCTGTGTAAACTCTTTTTTAAAAAAAGTCGAACCCTTATCTGAAGAGTGAATGCTGCTGACCTGTGAGCTGAACTGCTGATTTCCAGACAACGCAGACGAGAGTTGCTCCAAAGAACCATTTCTAAACAGGCTCACTTCTCCCATATCCTTTCGTTCCACTACCTCTGGTGGGTGGTGGGTTAGAAGGGAGGTTAAAACATTTAGGAACCATCATTAAAAGTAGGCTTTGAAAACAATTAAAGTTACACTTATCCTTAGTTCTCTCCAGCAGCCACTAAGAATAAGTAGAAGTATCTCTTCCTTGTTATTTCCATTGTTTGAAACCAAGCGAAGTCTGTTAGAGTAAAGTGACAGCTCCCCATAGCTAAGAGGTGACCCCCAAAGTGCTAGATTTCTTTCTCTTTTGACATCTTTAAAACTATCTCATGAAATCTACTTGAAAATACCCAGAAATAGCCCTGCAGAGAGGATATTTAGAGAATTGGTCTTTCTTGGTACATCAATAAACCTTGTAGTTACTGAATATGCCTTGGACTTCATGTTTAAATGAGGTAATTAAAAAGAAAATACTTTGCATAACAGAAGAATTATATCCTTCAGAGTCTTCCCTAGAATTATAACCAGTCTATGGCTTACAAAAAATATTGCTGTATATAATTGTAGATTGAGAACAGAAAAAATTGTCTTCACCAGGAAAAAGGCACACCAATTGGCTATCTAATACGAAATGGTTGGCTCTACAAACATACATACAGGTAACATTTTATCGACTGAATAGGACATATTCATGTATTTCAGAATAAATATGTTTATAGATATATGTTTGTAACAACAATTAATGAAAAAGAGGTCATGGGTTTTAGCGAGAGCAAGGCATATATGGGAAAGGTTGAAGAGAGAAAAAGGAAGGGGGAAATGATTTATTCTTGAAAAGCAAACAAATAATTTTCAAAAAATCTGAGCATAATTTTCTAATTTTATTTTTCACTGGAAGTATTTTTGCCTAGATTTCTCAGCTATTACTTGGAAAAGTTGCTATCCAATTCCTAAATGTTATCTGAATCCATTCAAGTCAGATCATGTATTACCTGTCTAAACAGAAATGACACTCCTCCTTTCATTGTCTTTCTCAGGGTAAGAGGGTCATTCATTTAAACAAGATAGGAGCTGAAAGGAAGGCACACTCTGGTTTCTTCTGACAGTCATCTCTACTGAAGCACGGGTTCCAAACCAAACATAAGATTTTTACTTTTTAATTCCAAACTATCTGAGGCATCATGTTTCCTCGGATGCTGTGAGTTTCTATTACTGCAACAATCACAGTTTCAATTGTGTCATATATACTATTAAGTATATATCTGTTCACACACATATATACTTGAGAGAGAGACAGCGACAAAGAGACAGAGAGAGAGAGAGAGAGAGAGAGAGAGAGAGAGAGAGAGAGAGAGACTTAAGCATATAAACATATAGTGTTTCTGAGAATAGAAAATTTTGAATGGCTATATAGTGAGCAAATATATGTGTGTATGTGTGTATGTGTGTGTGTGTGTGGTGTGAGTGTGTTATATGTACAGGTAAAATATCTTATGCATATATACATATAAGTATACGCACATACAAATGTCTGTGAAGAAGCAACATGCAGTACAAAGGCTAATGTTTGAATTGCAAATTATTCTATAGAATTAGAATAAAATTAGCCCCCTTTAACCAAAATTATTGTCCATCTTCATCAGTATAAAAAGCCAGTAACTCCAATTCAGCTATAATTTCACCATTCATCACAAACAGATGGAGCATCTGCACTATTCTCTGATTTTGTTTCAAAAGTACAGCTCCAGAAAGGCTCTATCTACAGCTACATTGATCCTTTTTATGTTGCCCTGATCTTTACTATCCTAAGGTCAAGCTCAACCCTATGATATTTGCAATCGTTCTGAGCCAAGTGACCTTTACAATTTCAAAGTTATGACCCTGTCTACATTTCCTCAGATATCTTAATAGCCTGATTCTAAGAGGTGATGGCATAAGATCTCAGTATTCTGCCCTTCATCAAAGACTACAAACATGCTGGCATTATCTTTAGCTTTATGTTGCTTGTACATCACCTGGCAGTTATGTTTATGTAGCTAGAACAAGGCCAAAGCATTACTTTCAGTCTTTCCTAAGTTTTTTCTTTTATTTTGTATAGGGAGTTACCAAAATCTTAATCAAGTGTTCCATGACATTGTTATAGTCTTCCACTGGAAGGCAGGGTCCCTACTACCTTGCTAGCCTCACTACTTCTATGACTGCTCACAGATGTAGGAAATGTAGTTATGAGGTTAGATTGTCACAGTGTTTGGGGAACCACAAAGTTCCAGTTCTAAGAATCAACTAATATAATGTCGTATTCAGGTACAATAAGTAACTGCTTTCCAAATGCCAACATAGTCAATTGGGTGAGAAACTGCATGATATTGTCTATTTCATAGTGCTCTCAATTTCCATATCAAACTGCCATTCTCTTTAAAGCAAGCCTGGTCAGTCATCAACTCCCACTTCAACTCACCCAACAAACTATGTCCCTTACTACGAAGCTGTTGCTGTGCTCCCAGCATATTTTGGAGCTAGCCCATGTCCAGTCTCATAGTTTCCTCTTAAGTATTTTTATTATTGATACATACTCTTAACCCCTCTTGGAGCTCTGTTTGTTTTTGGGTAGTATTATTAATGGGCCTTATCAGTGGGCATGATTTTGTCTTAGAACAAAATAGGCACAAATTCTTGCTGGTTTACATAATTCCATGGCCATGACTACATTATTTAATTGCTCTGATATTTGTTTTCTCCAGCTTAAAACTGTAAACAGTCTTTAAATAGCCTTTAAATATGATTATTTAACATTTATCTGATATCAATAAATAAATCTAACATAACCCTGTTTCTGGAATACCAAATTTTCATAGTTCCTTTCTCCTTTGCTTTCCCCTTACTTTACAAATTGTCCCCAATTTTTCTTACAATTCCTCAGGACCTTGAGTATGAGCTGACCATGACCCCGGTTTTCTAAGAGTTTTCTTAGACTGAAATTGAATCAAAGAAAACCTGAATTGTAGATATATAAAACTAAGTCATATCTAATAAGCACAGACAATATCTACAGTTTTAGGATATCTTATTATTGATTGTATTAAAGGTGTGATCTTTGTAATTAGGTCTGACCCTTGAAATGATAACAGAGATTTGAGATTTATTTTTATGTAATTTTACATAATTATTTGCCTACATGCATGCATGCTTGGTACCAGTAGAGGGTAGAGGAGAGCAATAAATTTCCCCTGAAACTGGAGTTACAGATGTTTATGAGGCACAAGTCGGTGCTAGGAACTCATCCTGGATCTTCTGCAGAAATGGTGCATGCTCTTAACTGCTGAGGCACCTTGGCAGCCCCTGATAAATTGATACGCTATTACTAAACATAATCTCTCCTACCCAATCATTGCCATGCATTCCTCCTCCAAACTGCCTCTCATGAGGATAAGAACATTAAGATATTACTCAGAGTTGAAATTATAAAATAACAAGAGCAAAACAATGTTGACACAGGTAAACTTTCATGAAGGAGTTTGTGGTTTATAACAAACCTCTGGACACAAAACACTAAATACAAAGATAATATCTTTGATAAAGGAAAGGAATGTATATGTCTTTGCTCCATAATGCTCAGCCATACACAATTATCTATTATAGACAGGCATACATATACAAAGATACTGAGAGCTTAGGGGGTAAGAGTGCTGGCCATGCATATCTGAAGCCCTTAGTTCAATCTCTGGAATGCATATAAAAAGGTAGAATAACCAAACATTTCTGTGGTGAGGCATAGGCCAGCAGCTCTCAGATTAGCTAACCTGGAGTCCATTGTGGGTTGGTAGTAAATAAGGAGCACCTACACAAAATTGAAAACAAATTTTCACACCCCCCCATGCTATCATGATATGTGACCTACTACGTGAAGCAGGTAACGACAAAAATCTTAAAAGTATATAGATTTTATAAATCAATGAAAAACATATATTGTGTATCTTGAAGTCCAATGCACAATAAAATGCAGACATGTTAATATTTCTTCTAAAAGAATTTCAGTCCAAAACTGCTTTTTTTTATTTATCCTTTTCTTTTGTTAACCTAGACCTACCAATACTTGGTTCACAACATCTTTACTGATCTACATTTCTTTTAAGTAATAATGAATTATCCATAAAATATGTCTATTCTATTTATGAGACCATTAGTAGTGTATTCCAAACATAAGAGACCCCCTAGTCTTTCCACCACACTTACAGTTCTTTCTTCTCCAATTCTAAAGAAAACATTGAGAAAACAAAAAAAAAATAAGTTTAATAAGGCACTTATTCCAAGTTTTGACTTTGGGAATAATTTATTACATTGTTACCACAATAAATATGGATGATTACCTGTATTCATTTGATATAGGGTCACTAACTCTAAAGGGATAGAATTTGGTAAAAGTTAATATTTATCTCACAAGTTGCATCCCATTTTAACTGCTAAGAGGATTCTACTATCTATTATCCAATATTAAAGAACTTTGCTTGGATGTAGTTAAAAATAAAACACCTTTTGCCTTGGCCATTGCATCTATGGCAAAGTGGTTTACATTCTCACATTGTTAAACATGCAATTATATCCATCAAAATATTTTGTTATGTTCAACCAATTTTGTTTGTTTATGAGTGAATGTAGGTTTTAATAATTTATAAACGTTTTTACACAATGGTAGTCATAATATACAGACAGAATTTGTACTTCTGATGTATTCTTATGGGGATAAAACTAACTAGGAAATAATCAGTTGTGTATTTTTAGCTACGCTTCGGGATATATACACATATGCATAAATATACTATAGGAAAGTCCAAGTAAATGATTTTTAAGACACATTGGTTTGTGAGACTAAAACACTATCATGTATTCTTTTTTATTGCTTTCTTTCTTTACAATGTTATTCCTCATGTTCATATTATTAAGCAGGATTAACTAACATTTTAAAATAATTAACCCATACAATGATAATTGTCTAGAACATTTCAGTTTTGCTCATATTTACATTTCTAAGCAATTCCTATATCTGTCTGGCATGTAGCTGTGCTTCATCCACTTTACTCTGTTATGCTATCCTATTTGATAGATATAAAACTACTCATTCACGTATTAGATTTGATGACAGTCATGTTGTCTCTGGCTTGACTGTGCTAACGTAAAAACTGATAATCGTAATTTTAACATGTGCCCAACTATCTATGCATAAGATCTTCTGAAGAATAAAGTCTAGAAGCTGTAAATTCAGGTCTCTGTGCATACAATTGTACAATATCACCTTATAATGGTGCATTTCTTCCGTAAACTGTTATAGCAACCAGTATGTCTACTATCCTATCTAAGTTATATTTCCACAAATATTTTGTATCATTTTTCATATTGCTGTAAAAATAATATTTATGATGTTAAATATTTATGATGTTTGGAGCACTGATTCACATCTGAGTTTGAACAGTAATAAAATTACTTTGCAAAAATTCATTTTTATTGAACTTCCTAGTTCTCTAAAGTGACTTAAAACTCTTTTTGTTCTTATTAATTTTTAGAGCTTTCTTATTATCTTTTTCTGAAGAATAATAGACCTAGATATGCTTTCTTTATCACATTTATCTTTTGCTTTATTAAAGGTTCCCATCCTCTGAAATTACATTGACATTTTTTTTTTTTTTTTTTTTTTTTTTTTTTTTTTTGTAATCCAATCTGACATTCTTCTCAAACTCCTTTAAGTTCTGTAAAATCTTGGTCACATTTACATTTTTTCCACCTGACATACGTTTGTAAGTTATAACATATGAACCAACATAATGCTTTTTATATGTATGGTAACTGGTCCAGAATCATTTATTTTATTTTTTTGGAAATGAAATGCTAGACTCACTAACCTGTGATAGTATCCATTTATTTATCAACTTGTTTGACTAATAATTTTCCCACTTAGATCTTTAGCAGGTTGACCATTACATAATTCTTCATCAGCCTCCATACAGCAGCACTGATGTTTGTAGGACAAGAGAGGACATGCAGACCCATTACAACAAAAGCGTGAATTACAGTGCACTTTACACAACTACATTGGAATCTATAAAACAGAAGGTATGATGTCATTTATGGGTGTCAATTCTCAGGTTTTCTTAGCATTCCTTTTCAGGAATTTACACACATTGCAGGAAAATTAACTTTCTAAGACTCTGTAGGTCTTAGAAACCTGTAGGTTTCTGATCTGTAGGTCTCTGAAGCATCATTCTCTAGAGATGTTATTTTTCTCCATTGGTTTTTTTAATGCTTATTAAAATTGAACCAGAATATATGATTAGGCAACTAAAGTGAAGCCATACAGAATGTACTTCAAAAAAGTGATTTATTTCCCTCTCAATTTACTGTCCCTTTGATCAGAACAGCATTTACCAAGAATGGATAACATAGGTATGTGGCAAAGTAAGGCAGGTTAATAGAACCACAGCCCAAGAGACTGCATGGATGCTAAAGCATCATCTGCCCGTGTTAACGGGCACAGCCAGAAAAAAAGAGGCCTGCCAAGCAGAGCCACAATCTTTCACTGCATCCCAGGGAAAGTTACTCAATTCTTGGATGTGTATTATTTTTTTTTACATCTTCTGATTGACATCTACCAAAAAGGATTAGAGGAAGCCTTGTCATCTTCCTCACTTGAAATAAGACATTTCTCAAAAGGGATTGTGGGAAGACATAGGAACCTCCTTATAATTGATAATTCAATTTCCAAATGTATTGATTATGTAAAATAACTGCAAGGGCACAGGGCCCATGCCTTTTTCCCTCAAATACTTCAAAATAATCAGAATTTTAAGTGTGAGGTATTTTTTTTTTCATTTTACTTTCAATAAGATAAAGCAGAGAATTAGAAGCTCTTCATGCTGGGAGGAATTCTCGCCATAAGAATTTTTCTGTGGCTCCCACTGAATGTGTGAGAGAAGGAGTCAAGTGAGCTGCAAGCAAGATTTGGCCAAGAAAACTAATCTCTGCGTGCACACACACAGACACACAGACACACACACACACACACACACACACATGAAAATGGTAGAATAAGATTACACAACTTCAATTGTATCAGATTACAGTCATTCAGGAGATGCCCATATTTGAATAGAAAGTTTTGAGGATTTTTTACTCAACCTTGAAAATGAGAATTGTTAAATTTTCAAATAGAGCAACATGAAGAACAAAATTCTCCCTCATCTGGTCCTATTTCCAACCTCTTTTCCACATTCCCTGGTCTCTGAAAGTGCATTTTTTTAAAAAGTAATTGCAGACTTTTAAAATGTTCACAGGCTTCTTTTCTTGCCTGAAATACACTGGCTTCTTTTGTAATCTGAACATTCCTGTTCACTACTCCAGCTTCCATTTGCACAGCCCCTCTTCTCCGAAGCCTCCATTTTGTCTCCTTAAGTCAACAAGATCTCATTACATATATCTGGTGTTTTGTCCCTATCTAGCTCATTCCAACCTGCCTTATCATGCCAGAATTAGATTGCTTCTTCTCACATCTATCCCTGGTATATTACTTTCTTTCATCAATGCTAAATACTCTAGAAGAAGAGACCATAAAATGTTACCTTCTTGGGGCTGGAGAGATGGCTGAGCAATTATGACTGATTTTTACTTTTTTAGAGGACCTGTGTCCAGCTCCTCGTACCTAGAGCAGGTGGCTCACAACTCCTTATAACTTTAGCACCAGGGGATTTAATGCCCTATTCTGGTCTCAATCATACACACACACACACACACACACACACACACACATACACACACACAAACATGAATATACACATTCACATACACACACATATACAAACTCAAATACACACATAAATAAAAATAAAAGAAAACCATGAAAATCATTGTGTCTCACTTAGTAGACTTTTTGACACTCCCACAAATAACCACTCAATCTGTAAGTTATTATTGAATGTTTGGTATTTAAAATTGTCTGAAGTGTGACAGCAGAGAGGAAGACATTCTCTATGTTGCACAGAGGATGATGAGCTAATAGGCTGAATGTACTAGATGGAGGACAGATAGTAGAAACTTAGGGCAGCTATGCCAAAGGTCAAAGATTAGTTTTCAGAAGTAATGAGAGAACCCTGAAGCATTTAAGTTTGGGCATAAGCCTGGTAGATTTTCTTTATTGAAGAACATTTTGAGAATCATCACTTTTAGTAATTATTTCACTAAAGGCATTGAAGATATACAGAGTAATGGATTTAGCAAGATTCAGCTATATCTGTGGTTTTACTTCTCATAAGCACTTCTGTGGGAAGTTGTACCTCTCATGAGTCACTCATAGGTGACCTCTACCTTATGTGCATATGTTTCTCCAAATTAAAAACAAACAAACAATAAATTCATTCAGGAAAGACATGGGCAGGTAATGAGTTTAAAAAACAAAACAAAACAAAAACCCACCAATAGTTGAATGAGAATAGTCCTAAAGTTGAAATTTCTGTTTTCTTTGGAAACTCAGTTTTGTCATGTGACATTCTTCTTGGATGGTGTCTTGTGAGAGGATATTTTGCTGAAGCAGACATATGGGAAGGCATGTGATGTTTAGAAAGAATGTAAATACAGCCCCACAGACAGTGTGAGGATGCTGTTGAATTGCTATGCCAAGTTAACACTTTGCTGGCCTTTACTCTGTTGATCTTGGTGCATTGTGATGCCTCACTGCTCTTCACTGGCCTTTGCTGGCTATGCAGTGCTTTCCTGACCATTACTTCACAGGAGTGACAAGCCAAAGAACTTCTTGTGGTATTCTGGCTGATTCTTGCTACCTCCAGTGGTTCCTGGTAGTTCAGCAGAACCTTGTGGTTTCTGCTGGACCATGCCATCTCTACTAATACATGTTTGGTGTTTGGCTATGTGACTGGACTTCTGGTATCCTGACAAAAAAGAATGGAATCAGCCCAAGGAACTACTTCTAAATAGGACCACATTCCCATTTCCTATAAACCTTTCTTTCCCCCTATGTCTGGTAGATGAGCTAGAAGGGAGGTAGAAGCATTCAAGGACCCTAACTAAAGTAGGATTAAGCCTACATGATCCACTGTTTCAGTAATTGATTGAATGGGCTAGGATGTGGAGTAGGAAAGACAAAGGTGTAATAAACCCTTTTCTTCTCCAAGTTGTTTTTGGTGAAAATGCTTCATCTCACAGCAACAGAAAAATAGCTAGAACAGGTGGCTTTGGCTTTCATTTTTGAGACAAGATTGATTAAGATTTCACATAATGGATTCAATGATGTTTGCCATGTGCCTAAAAATCATGTGTGCACATACCACCAGGAACACACACACACACACACACACACACACACACACTACACAAACTTGGGGGGGGAGAGACAGAGAGACAGAAACAGAGAGACAGAGAGATAGACAGAGAGAGACAGACAGAGAGATAGAGAGAGGGAGGGAGGGAAGGAGAGAAAGAAAGAGAGAGGGAGAAAGAGAGAGAAAGAGAGAGAGACAGAGAGATAGACAGAGAGATAGAGAGAGGGAGGGAGGGAAGGAGAGAGAGAAAGAAAGAGAGAGGGAGAGAAACACAGAGAGGGAGAGAGAGAGAGAGAGAGAGAGAGAGAGAGAGAGAGAGAGAGAGAGATGTTTTGCATCCAAACTGAGGCTAGCAGAGATATTTTGAAAAGTAGAGTTTTCATTTTCCTAAGTGAAAGATTTCATTCCTTATCTTTATAATATTTAGTCTGTGAAAGATTCTGAGCATAATAGTCAATACAATTTTAGTGTTTTCTTAGCTCCAACTGAGAAAACCAAATATTGAAGTGTAGGTAGCCCAACACAAATTTATTGTTCTGAGTTTTTGGGATGTAAACTTAAGATTAGGAGGTTAACAGCGAGGTCTGGAGAGGGTTCTTTTCCTTTCTTGTCATGACTACCATTCACTATGGCTCATATGGCACATGAAGTGCCAAGATCCTTGGTGCCTCTGCCTTCAAAGATCTTAGTTCTATACTGAGTATCCTTCTTTATAGCCTCATGTAATCCTAACAACCACCAAACACAAATCTAGAAATATCATCACATTGGAGTTTATGTCTTAAACTTACAGATTTGTGGGAAACAAAGCCATAATAAGATTGAATCAAAACATTACAAACAAGTCTTAGAAAATGGTTAAAAACTTAGACTGAGAACCGTGAAGTCTGAGGCCACAAATGCTTCTAATGTTTCTCAGAACACTGAACTCATCAACTTCTTTATTTTTTTGAAAAACATTAATTCACAACAATATTTTCACCAAAAACATTGTTCTAGGAGGCAGGCTCCCATTTCATAATGTATTTGTCAGTTAAAATTTTCTCCATGTTTTAATCCATCAGGTTTTGAGGATGAAAGTCACTAAATGTAGCCACAGTAACCACAAGTTTCACATGGAAAGTTTTCTACTATGTCATAACTTGATATAATTAACTTTCAAGTCGGAAAGAGAAATCCTTGGATCTCATGTAACATTTACACACACACACACACACACACACACACACACACACACACACACACACTCATTCATTCATTCATTTTAACTAGTTTAAAAATGAGTAAATTGTTCTTACAAAGATGACAGTGTGGTTCCTTTAACACTGTTTATTGACAAAGCAAACATTTCACTTGACATTTTTGTTTTAGCCCTTGAAGTAAACCAAACCAAATGTTAGTTTATACATATGTATATTTTACTAAAAGAACACCTACCATCAAAAAGGAGTAAATTTTCAGTTCCATAACAATTGGAATTTCAAGTCCAAAACCAAGAAATAAGATATTGCTATACTATAAATTTTATGGAATCTCAACATTCATGGCTAATGTGGGCAGGATAAGTATTTATTTTCAAATTCTTTCATAAAATTTGTTCTGTGGAGGATCCAACCCAGGCCTCATGCATGACAGACATTCTAATAATAAGCTACATTCCAGTCCTAAATGATTAATTTTAAAATAAATGAAGACATAGATTTGTTTTTAAAATTACATGAAGAATTTATCACTAGTGTTGAAAGAAATGTGCTTTTGTGAAAGCTGGTTAATATGAAGATTGTGCGATTCTTCAGAGGGACCTTCTTCTATCTTAATTGCTTAGGTTTCAAAGTCCACTCTCCTCAAAACAAAATCTTTCCAGAGCAGTGGATAATTCTACTACTGTTATGCCAGCTATTCAGTGCTCTGGGTGGCACATAAAGCTTCTCCATAAATCTTTGCTGACTTTTCTCATGCAGCAATACTGAGGAGAAATGGGAGACACTGTTTCAGTTTAATTTGCTACAATTATAATGACATGGTTATTGTGATGAGAGACTGAGCTTGAGCAAAGGAATGCAGCTGGAAGCTGGAGGAAACTGGACAGCCCAAGTGTGAAAGGACAGGGGAACTTATATTGCAGATGGAACCTGAGGGACAAATGGAGAAAAGGAAAAAAAAAATTAAAAAAAAAGCAAAAGCAATAGAAAAATGGGATAATGTTGACTGAATGGAAAAGACAAACAGAAAATATGTAACTGTGACTCCTGCAGAGCTCAGGACCATATGGAAAGAGCAGCATAACAAAACCTTAGAGAAGATGAGCTTTTAGATCTGCAAATCCTCCAGGTCAGCTACCCCAAGGGCTCTGTAGGAGCTCAGTAAGAGGCTGAGAGCACTGCTTCTGTCTGCACCAGCAGGAAGGTTGCCAGGAAACTGAGAGCAGCTTTGGGGATGCATGAGTGGGAACTCAGGAAGAAAAACTGTAGACTTCACAGAAAGAAAGAAGAGTCTGGGAAAGATGAGCCTCAGGGAGGAGAGCTGAGCTTCCAACTAGAAAAACTGCCAGCATGGGTGGAGCCATGGAGCAAATAAACAAGTAAAATAAAATTTCTTTTTTAAAATTTATTTATTTTTTATTTTTTAAATGAAATTTCTGTTCATGACATTCATTATCATTGCTTTGGGAAAACAAAAACAAAAACAAAAAACACCTCACAGTAATTTATGGCAAAAGTTCTAAGAAGAATGCCTGGCATTCTCTGCCTCCATTGACCAGGGTAAATTAATCTATTTCTACCTGTCTCCAGGTAGGCAAAGGCTGGGCGTCCACTGTCAGTGACATTCCATTGGCTTTCTTTAAGCTCTCAACTCAGCCTCTGATTCCTGCAGAAGTTTCTCCTGAATAACTGTGACTGTCAAAATCTGCACCTGGTCTCTAGTTCAGTATTCTTGTGTGAGTATTCCCCATCCCTGCCGGGCAGATGTCTTACATTCTTTCCATTCTTCACATCAACTTTCAGCTTCCTTCTGGCACTCAGGATATTATTATACTCACATATGATCTTGTCTGTTTTCTTTTTTTCTCTTGCTAGACATACTCATTCCAAGAGGAAAAAAAAAATCTGACTCTGTCTTTATTGCATAATTGCTTTGGAGAGAGCTATACTTTATAATTTCATCTGTACATGATTGTGCTGAGTTGGGTGCTGGATACAGCGACACAAAGGCAGAGAGGGATATTCTGTCCCCTAAATGGGCAAGCGCTCAGTTTAGAAACAGTATTGTCAAGTTAAGATTTTTTCTTACTCTGGAGATTTAATATCTTCGCAATCACCTTCTAATCTTATTGTTTGCTTTCTGAAAAAAGCCATCATAAAGATAACTTCTAAGTGAACAGTTATTTAAACACACACACACACACACACACACACACACACACACACGGATAGCTTCCCAAGCAAAATTATCTAGTGTCTTTGGAGCTATGCTATGTAGACAAGAGGGTAGGATGTCCCAGATAAGATAGGCTTCTGTAGTCTGTTTTTTGCATTTCAAAGTATCTCTGGAAGTGTCCTTCAATGTATCAGCCTGTGGGGGAAGCTGCTTTTCATTCCTGCAACTGTGGGAGCATGAGAGGGACCAGTGACTATCCCCGGTTTCCCCACAGTGTGTCACAGAGGCAAATCTCATGCTGAAAGACTACAATTTAGGGCAAAGCACTTTAGATACTGTCTGACAGGTGATTATTTCTGCTTTTGTATCTTTTTAAAGTCATTTCCCTCCCACACATTTCTATGAATCCAAACACTTTCCCTTCAGCAATCTCAGCATTAATTGTTTCCAGAAGATTACTCTCTATTCAGTTTTTCAGGAAATCCAGACATTGATTCTAACCATGTAAAACTTTTAACACACCTACAGAATATTCCACAGAGTATGTATGATATATTATATAAGTAATTTATATAAATAATATATCTTATGTAATATAAAACAATATATTTACAATACAAGGGGTATTACAGAATATAGTGAAAAACCTGGGGCACAAATCATTAACGGTATTTAGCATTTAGCCTATTTTATAAGGTATGTAGTCTGAAGCAGCAAATCAAGAGTTAAGGGTTGCTTGGGAGTTAGCAGAAACTGAATAGGAAGGTAATGAAGCATTCTGGTCAGAGGAGAGCAATGGAGAACTATTTACAGATGATAAGGAATAGAGTTTCTGTGAAACACTGAATGCTCACTGTGGCCAAAGCACTAGAAGGTACAAGGGGAAAAGGAAAGCCAGGTCTAGTATTTAGTGGTGTGACAGAGTTTTTGATTATCAAAACCCCAGCATCCTCAATATGAAAAGCATTCCAATTCCTGTGTCTGCATCCTTCTTTCCACAGTTCTGCCCTATGCCCAAAGCCCACTCTAGAGTGCCACTTAGGACCATGGTAAAAAAAAGGTAAGGAAGGAACATCTTTTTCTAAGTGCCATCTCTGTTGTGGTTTGACCATGTACCTATCCCAAGCTGGTCCCTGAATTCACTCTGTATTCCAGGCCATCCCTCAACTCAGTAGTTTTCCTGCGTGTGTCTCCCAACTGCTGGGATTTCATAACTGTGGGCCAACAATTGGCTCCTAGGCATATATCACAGGAAATTTCCTACCCCACAGCAGATGCAGAGAACCCCCAGAGATACCAATGTGTAAGCCAGTTATCTTTGAAAAAATAAATATTTACTAAGGGGCTTCCCTGAAAAGGGTCTTTCCGAGCCTTCCATAATTTTTGTAATAAAGACAGAAATTCCAACATAGTCTGTAGTGCCCCAGTGAAGTGTTGAGGGGCTTTCAACTCTGGATATCCCAAAACATGAGGATGGCAGGAGTTGGCTACCTCCCTCTTCCCCATGAAAAGGCTTGCTCCCCCACCATCAACTCTTGTAAAACTTTGCTACTCTGACAGTCTTCAACCTTCATTCCTTGTTTGACCTTATGAGGCGTCTACTCCCACCCTGACTACAGCTCCTAAGTATATAGATAAAGTATTTTCCAACATTCCTGTGCTTGCGACACAAACCTTCCACCAGAGACCTTGGCTACCACCCCAGGTGCATAAATATCCCTTTCTCCCTAACTCCCAATAAATGAAATCAGTACTTTGAAGCTGTTCCTGGGTGTGTTGACTGCCTGCACGTTCATTGTGAGGACTGAGATCCTGCAATGACAGGATCTCTGGGGCCAGGTTAAGCTTCCTTCCCTCCAATCTAGTTTGGTGTGCAACTGTCCTGGCTATCCTGCGGGGGAAATAGACACAGGGTGGTAGTCTAGACCAACTGTGAGTTCTACCAAAAAAAAAAAAAAAAACTTTATCCTCTGCCATTTTATAAGGTCTTACTCTGTCTTCTATCCTTGCTAAAGAAAAAAGAAACAACAACAACAAAACAAGAGCAAAGGATGCTGGTTGTGCAATGGCACCACACACCTTGCCACCTCCTGTTTTCTCCTTATTCAACTTATGAATCAGGGCTGTGTGTCTAGATGCCAAGCTACTACATAATTTTACTCTTTAAACAACAATTGCATTTTATAAGAAATGAAACTTGAGGATCTCCCAGCTATATGAAAGTGAGTGGGGTTAACAGAGCCATTGGTTTTTCATCTTTCTAGTGTTTATGTTTCTGTGAATGCAAGAGCCATATTTTCCTCATCTCAAGCCCTGATGTTAATATTTAGTAAATATAAACAAGGGATGTAAAAATGTTCATGGAATTAATGAATATAAAAAATACTATATTTTTTTCCTTTCATTAACCAGGGCCTCATTATATATCAAAGATTGCTCTAGAGAATCCTACATTAGCCCGGATTGGACTCTGCAGTATAACAGACATATATCACCATACCTAGATTCTAACTCTTCACTTTTAAATAATAGCATTGCTTCACAACTGACCATATGATGCTTTATGTGAATTTAATCTCTTAATTTGAAATGACTGCAATGTGACACCAGACCACAGCCCTGTAAAGCAGGATCTGCTTGAGGTCTCATGATTGCCATGATTTCACAGAGCATCAGGTCCTTCATGTCAGCAACCAGAGCTCAGTCATGGAGAAAGCTAAGCCATCTGAACAGATAAAAGGCTAAGTACTCCGGAGACGGTGGTTTAACTTTACCAGTGACCGCAAATTACCCTATGGTGCTCTTGGTCACTTACTGGAAAGAGGAGGTGAGGGCTGGTGAGAAACTGCAGTCTTGGCTTTCTACTTAATAGTCCCATTCATAAATGATCAACAGATGGACTTTTCCCTGTCACTCAGCAGCTCTTCCATGTGGTTAGTGAATATATGAATTGCATAATGCATTCTTAAGCTAAATAGGAACAAATGCCTGATTACTAATGAACATGTGATTGCTTCCAGCCAATGACACAGTAATCATGTTTACCCAATAGACGTTTGACATTGACTACTATTTACAATTTGCTTAAGAGTCAGAATTCATGTTTTTAAATAAAAAAGAATATGCAAAGGGTCAGCAGACACTGTAGTTATGACTTCAGGACTGTTCAAAGCTAAGGTACTGATTTATGTGCTACAAATACTTACTGCACATATGACATTAATGGGAACTGAGTGTAGAATAATAGTAATAATGAAATTAAGACTATGTCACTAAATCTCACTAAAAGGCTGGTGGGGATCACAGCCATAGGTGATGGTAGCCTCATTCCTTGACATTAGGAATTAGGATATTAGTAGGAACACCATCAATGAGAAGGTGAGAAAGACTGTAGAAACTTGGAGATGTGAATATTGGTGCCAGTTTATGTTCTCCTCGTTTCTTCATGTCTCCCTTCTTCAACTCTTATTTTCATCTCAGTGACACTGATTCAATTATTTCCCCAGCCTAAGAATCTTCCTGTGTTTGCTGGAGAGCGAACAACCACATCACCAGTTCACGGTAAAGATTAGGTGCTGTGAAGTCCCAGTTGCAATGAGTATCATCCAGCAGGAGCTTGCATGGAGAACCCCCACTGCTCCCACCATAATGACCGATGCCACAGACACCACACCCACTCTCACTATGGAGATCACTATGATGAAGCATAGTAAAGTGATCACAATGTTTGTGGCATATCCCACCACAACATCTAGACACTGCTTTGTATCCCCGGCCTCTATTCCTTATGACATCTCAGAGACATTCCATTTTGTTCACATATTAACGAGTAGTGAGTAGCCATTTTAGGAATTCAGGTAAGCACAAGAAATGAACATTATTGTCTTAAAGCTAATTCCTGCTCCAAGAATGTGAAATTGGACCTGGGGTTAAAGGGTTTACTGTGGTTATGGTCTTTCTTTCACTCTCATGGCCTGATCTTCTGACAAGAAAGTGTAAGTTCTGTTTAATCCATCGCTACATATTGCTAGAACACTTTCAAGGGGAACTGCTAGAGAAGGGGAGGGTGAAAGAGAGAACATGTAACTGGTGAACATCAGCTGCTAATATCCTCCTCAGTCAGTGTCTTTAGTTTATGCTCTCCTAGCACAGAGTCCAAGATATCAACAAAAACTGGAAAAAATGTGGAACGGGAATGGTGCAACTCATGAAAGAATGGATATGTTAGATAACACAAAGTCTTAAGGAAGGGAGGAAACTCTGCCGTGGAAAAATGATGCGACAGAAAACTCATTTGCCAGTGAAGACTGACATGAAAGGGGTCTGTGCAAACTGCATATTAAACCTACAAATAACCCCCAAGGACCTACTTGCTATTAGGAAGGAGTTGGCCATTTCATTACAAACATAGTGTAGAGATACAAAAGTCTGTTAACATAACCTATAAAATATAGATGACAGAATGCAAGTTGGCCCAGAAAAAAAAAGTCTGATAGGAAATAGAAAGCAGCAAGACATTAAAGATAGGACTTTTATTTTTATTTTAATAGTTTTTTGACATAAAGATGTATAACAATAAGAAGACTTCCAAACAAAGCATTATTTAAAAATATAAAAAATCTCATTTGATCTTACTGCCTAGAGATAACTTACTGCTGTTAACATTTTCAATTTCCTTACATTCTCTCTCCCTCGGAAACCTCTTCGCATTTCTTTAGGTAATACATTCTCTCAATATAAAAGTGACTATGTCATATTTTGTCCTCTTTCTTCAAATCTCCCATCTGCCACAAACTTCCTCCCTCTCAGTTGATGATTTAACTTTCAATTTCACTTTCAGGGCAGAAACTATTAAGAGCTTGCTCAGTAAATGTTTCTGGGGGAACTCTGATCCTTCAATTTCATCTTTTGAAAGATGTGTTCCCAGTTTCTTCAAAGACACATACACAAATACACCCACACCCACAAGACTGCTTTCATTCCACATCACACAAAACAAAACAAAAATTCCTTTAGTGTAACATCTTTTCTAGCTGTGATTCTCACTCTTTGTAGCCCTTCATAGAATTATTTTAAAGGTTTCCTAAAAATGTTAACCCAGTCTTCACGTTGCATTTCCTTTCCAACCCCTTCTCAGCTATCTATAGCTATGGCTCCTTCAAAGCTCTTCATATCCACTATTCACTGACATCCTCATTGCTTCTCTGATGCTCAGCAGGGATCCAGTAAATTCTCTACGTGCTTTTTCACTACTAGAGAATATTTAGGACTGCATGCCTTTATTATAAAGACAAATATAATCTAGGCTAGATTGCTATGTATTCATTGGTATTTGAATAGTTTTTTTAACTAGATTAAAAAAAAATAAAAATAAGTCAAGGGTTCCTAAAAGCATTAAAGGCACAAAGCCTTGTGCTACAAACCTGAATGGATGAGCCTTCCTTGACTGAATTTCAGGTCTCCTTACTGAATGGAAATGAGGACATGTCCGAAGGTAGGTATGGTTGAGGAGCCAGATTTATTGAGATACGAAGAAAATTACAGCCAGAAGCAACTGGAAGTTTCTATCCTGAACTGGGCCATGAAAGGAGAGATTGCTGGGAGAGCAACAGAGGAGGTGGAGAGGAGAAAGATACAAAAGGGACCAAAAGAGCACATGGGAACCAAGGGAACCAAGAGCTGATCAATAGGGCACTTAGCCATATAAACTGAGGAGTCATCTAGGAATCTTTTAGAAATCAGAAGCTACAGGAAGGATGCTAAGCACCATCACTGGGTTAGAGAAGTTTAGGGTAGGAGGCAGGGTGAGGCGAGCTGGGAGGAGCCTCTGTTACAGAGTGCTATTTGGAGAGCTGGCTAGTGTCTACATTTATGTTAATTGGCACATCAATTGGCCATTTGTCCCTGGTTTCTTTGAGAAGCACCTACATCACAGTCATAGCAGCTATGATTCCACAGGCATATTCCACATGCCCTCTTCTTGTGATCTCCCATTGTGTTGCTTTAATACCACTCTGCATTGCTTCACTTTTCCACACACTGGATGCTATTGCAAATAGGTGTGTTCTATGTTTGCCTTGCAAGCATACTCTGGAATACTCTGGGTCTTAGTCTAGGTCACCTCTCATGTTACCTCCAGCATCCACCAGTTCCTCTAATCTACATTACTATGTTTTTAAGAATTTAAACTTGTTAAATTTGTACAAATTGTTTCTCCTACTTCTGCTTATAACCTTAGGCTCATAAATCTTAACTGCACATGTAATATCTTAATACTCTGTGGGACTCTCAAATTTAATGTTTAAAATATATCCATACCCTACCTTCATTCTTGTTTCTCTTTGGAATTTTGCATCAAAATGTCACTGAAGGGCATTCAGTTGGAGGGGCCTGAATCTTTGAAACCACCATGTCTTTTTCTTTTTTCTTATGCTTACTTACTTAAATCACAACAATATCAGTAATATCTTCAAAATCTATGCAGAACTCTCCAACTTGTAGGATGGATCAGAACTGATGTACATTCCACAGAATGAAAAAGTAGTGATTTGACTTATGAGTTAAAATATAGTATGGGCAAGAATAGCAAGCCAGAAAGCATCTTTAGTCATCTTCAGACAGATGGAGATAATTACCCACATGCATTGTAATTGGGTGTTAAGCTATATAAGTAAAACCATTTTAAATAAAGAAGATGTAAGGTAACATTTAAGTGGATAGCCCCTTGGAGTGTGGATTGGAGAGTTTGACATATTGCAGACAATGGTATAACATAAAAAGATAAAAGATGAGAAGATCAGCGTAATGTCAGAGGGCATGGTTATGTCCCCAGGGTGATGAGGGAACAGTAGCTACCAAGTGTTACAAGGATACGTTAAAAGAGTCAGAAGAAAGTCCAGGGTAGCACGAGAACCCAAGGGATGAGGACAGTTCCTGAGTAGATGATCAGCAGAAATTTCTGATCAGAGATATTAAGGTCAGAGCTAACAATTGTGACAGTTCATGATTGCCATAACAAACTTAAAAGGAGAATTAAAAACATGAAGGAGTTTTCAATGGGAGGCATCCATCAGAGACAGTTGTAGTAGAAGAAAAGTAGCCTAGTTACTAAAGGGAGAAAAGTTAGTGAAGCAAGTTCATAAAATACAAAGTGCAGGAAAGCTGATCGGAAGTGAGGCAAAAACGAGAAACTGGTATCTATAGTAGATTGTCAGGAGCTCAGTGAAGACAAAGATTGCCAATGGAGGCTGGAAGCTCTTTGCTTTATTTCAACTTAGAATTCAATTTTCCCTCTCTTCACTTAGAACTAATGCAGGATGGCTCACGTTTCTTTTGTGCATAGAAAGCAGCCATCCCCATGCTTTGGAAGAATGTGAGTGAATATGTCAACATCACTACATCCTCTTTAACATGTTGTGGTACCCCTCCACATCAGATTCTCAGTGTGTCCCCAAATTACACAACATCATTACTCTCCAGCCAGCTTTTCCTTGTGGTCAGCAGTTTACAGCAAACAATATTGGAACAGTCATAAGTCATTGCTGTTGGCCAATGAATGAGTTGACTTCTCAGACCAAATTGAATCAATAAATTGACAACATACAAAATGGCAATTGCCATGTAACTGATAACATTTTTTTCCCTCTTAGCATGAGAGGATACAATGTAGCATGCTAACTTACCATGTGCAATTTCTGTTTTGGTTTAGAAGACTGCCAAGAAAAATAGTGTCCTGGTGATGAATATTTTTTGAGACTACCCTGCTGAACATTGAATCAGAGTGTAAAGTGAACCAAATTACTGATAAGATTATTTAAGTAATCCAGAGGGTCTTCCTTTCTTTTCTGTCACCTGTGTTGTTTGGCTGTTATCAATTACTTTGCAGGCCAAGGCAATTCCAACTTAAATTGCACACAGAGGTGAACAGGAGAAGAGGCATGCCAATGACATGGCCTGAGCAACTGAGTTGCAGCCAACAATAAATTAAATTAAGTGTCTCCCGAATTACCCAAGATGTCTGCAGGTGCCTGATAACCACAAAGTGTTTGTCCTCATCCATCCTATACCTTGGAGGGGAAAAAAATTGCATCACATCATGTCCATGTTATGGGATTTTCTAGTTATGTTGCTATGGAAACCTGCCACTTCCTTTCATTAACAAATACTCACACATAAGGGAAAGTGGAATACAAATGCATAAACACACTATTCCAAAACCCTACCTGCAAAATAAGCAGTTGGTTTCTCAGTCCAATAAGGAAGAGCTATATTAGATTCTTTCTTTGTGGATCATGGGTTTATTCAGAAGCGATTCAGTATTCCCTTCCCCCAGAGACTCATGGTCCCAGAGGACAGGGATATTTCTCAAGACAGTCAGCATGTATTATAATAAGATTCCATTACACATTCTGCCCTGATTTCCTACTTACATTTAATGACAAGAAAGAAACACTATTTTTCGTTTGTTTTGTGGAAGCCACTGGCCCAGATCCCTGCTACAAATTTTGTGACAGAGAATTATTTGTTAGACTCATGTTTTCAATTAGTTCATTTTCAAAACAGGTGATATGTGAAATGTTTTCTTTCTACAGCATCAATATAATATATTGGTATGTGTCAGAAGTATCCTTATGTAACAAGACAGTGTTATTTTTGAGGGAGAAACTATACTTAGATTAAAAGATACAGTCCACTTTGAATTGAATTATAAAAATATATAGTAAAAATTAAAGCATATTCATAAAAGATAATTAGGTATTCTCTTTAACTTCTTCACTCAGGTATCATCCTCCTGCATCTGTAATCTTCCTTTCAGTTTATTCTTGTAAGAGGTAGAAAAATAGAACTGTCCCTCTGATTACTTTCTCAATATTTTGGTCCTGTGAATAGAAGAAGGTTTTCTGTTTACATGAGAATTTGTTGAAAGTATTTTTCAGCTGCAGGCATTTTGGGTGAAATCTTTGGCATCTTCTGTGTATAAGATAATTATATCATCTACAAGTAAGGATGCACTAATTTCTTTCTTTTCTTTTGTATTTCTTCTATTTCCTCTCCTGTCCTATTGCACTAGCTAAAATTTTAAACATTATATTGAAAAGAAAATAGAAGATGATGTCTTTGTCTTATTCCTGATTTCAGTGAAATGTTTCAGATTTTTGCTTGTTAGTAAGATGTATGCCAAAGACCTTTAAATTGTCTTTATTTTGTTGAGATGTTTTCTCTATACTTAGTCTATTCAGTATTTTTATCATGAAAGAATATTAGCTTTTGTTTGAGGTCTTTTTTGCATCCAATGGAAAGATCTTGAAGTTCTTATCATTCAGTCTATTATTTGATAGATTACATTTATTGATTTATGATCATTGGACTATCATTTTG
The DNA here is from genome assembly GCF_011762505.2 of Arvicanthis niloticus. NCBI lineage: Eukaryota > Metazoa > Chordata > Mammalia > Rodentia > Muridae > Arvicanthis > Arvicanthis niloticus. The sequence continues at coordinate 67,584,275 of NC_047665.1, read as the reverse complement.
ATGAAGGAGTGTAAAATAGTGGCTTTATCATTCTAGAGATCTGTTTGATGGGTTCTGGAATTAAAATTTTAGTTTTTTATTTTGTGTTTATGTTCATCTGGGAGATTGGTGTATAATATTCTTTTTTTATTTTTGTATCACCAGCCAAGAACAACAGATCCTCCATTCTCTCTCAGATATGTGGATTCTGGTTTTGAATTTTTAGATTTGAGTGTTCAAATTTAAGCTAGGAAACTAAAAATGATGACATTGGGAAATAGGGAGTATAACTCCAATGGTTTGAGAGGGAAATGTTAATGAGAAAGCTTTAAGTCATGGATGAAAAGAAATTCCAGAGCAAAGAAATATGGGAATAACTAACACAAATGATGTTCAAAAAAGCATTTTCCAAATGTAGGTATTTAGGTAGCGATAGATGTGAAGTATGTTTGTGTGTGTGTGTGTGTGTGTGTGTGTTTGTGTATAAGTGAAAGTATCTTATGTCTCTTAGTGGACTTGCAATCCCTGTATTAGTTGGCTGGCTGGCCAGTGAGCTTCAGGATTCTACCTGACTCTTCCAGATAATGCCTCTTGGAGATGTTGTATGATATCAAACAAAACCTATAGCACTAGTTATTAGATACCTTCTTCTTAGTTGTTTGTGAGGCTTTCCTCAGTCATTCAACTGTTGTTGGTTTTGAGACAATGTCTCTTAGTGGACTTGCAATCCATGTATGCGTTGGCTCGCTGGCCAGTGACCTTCAGGACTCTACCTGTATCTTCCTCATTAGTGCTGAGATTAAAAACTTAAAAAATAGGCTAACAGATCATAGTAGTCCCCAGAGCTTAGTACAACTGACAGCATGATGGAAGTACCATTCAGTCCTTGGAACCCAGCACAAATGAGAACTAAGACGTAATCCATCAAAATCCATATTTCTGGAAAAGTCCCAACATGTATTAGCCTTGCTTTTATGGCTTCTGTGGTTCTGCTTCTGGCTAACTATTCTTGATAACTGAGGAGTGTCAACCCAGGATATGGTTTTTATGTGAAAGGCTTGGGACTGCACTGAGTTACTAGAAACAAGTATAGCCATCAATCATCTAATAAAGACTTTTCTATTGGCTTGAGCCATGCCAGTGTTCTCCCATGGAGACTTCACAACAGATCGGCACCTTCATGTTTAGCCTTTTCAAAGGTCCTGGGAATCACAATTTTAATACTCATGCTTATGTGACAGGTACTTTATTGGCCGAGCCCTTCCAATTTTACTATTCTTACACTTTCTATCTTATATCTCTATATTGTTCTATATATTATCTATCTATATATAAGATAACATCTATCTATCTTATAACTATCTATATATTATATATTCTATATATTACATTATCATATAATTATCATATAATATACTATATATAATCATATAATATACTATATATAATATATATCTAATATCATATAATATAGTATATTATATGATATATATATCATATAATATACTATATATTATAGTATATTATATGATATATATAATATAATATATATAGTATATATATAGTATATATATAATATAATATATAGTATAGTATATCATATAATATACTATATATAATATATCTAAAAGTAATATATATTCACATGTATATGTATATATATGGACATGTATATATACACAAACACACATATATGTGTGTATATATGCAAAGATTTAATATCTTATTACTTCTAAGGTATTAGAGAAATCATTTTGTTAAGCAAAAAAACTAGTTCTAGTTTCATTTCAGCAAATGCTATATTAACTGTGTTCTTTCTCAGATTTGGGAAGATCTTCATATAGCCCACAGACATTTATAGCACATATATAATCAGTACTATAGGAATTGCCTGGGTGTTTTTAAAGTGGATTGTTAAGTAGAGTATATTTCTAGTACTTCTATTAGCTTATGATTTAATACTACTTTTTTAATCCATTCAATTATGACATTAAAGTTAAGACACAAAATTTGTAAGTAAAACTGAAGGAGAATCAAGAGAAGTCCAAAAATTATTTAAAGAATAAAGTAGGGGAATGAGAAAAAGATCCTGATTTCTCCTTTTTTTTTTTTTTTTTTTTTCTGCAGAAGAAAATTTATACTAGTTACATTGTTCCCAATCTACCACAGAAAATAAATGAGTGAGGCTAGATACTAGTTTTCTCTTCAAAATTGATGATTATTTCTTTTCTTTCTTCCTTGCACAACTTGACATGACCCAGACTACTTGGGGGCTATGCTCTGTCTTTTGCCAAAGTTGAGTTGTCTGGGAGGACCGTGTGCACCCTGTACCCACTTTGATCGCACTCTAAGTGACTCCTGATTCAAAGGAGCCATTTCTAAGTGAGACACTCTTAATTTAAACTGTATAAAAAAGGCTCTCAACCCTAAATTACTTACTCATAGGTGATGAGTGCTCCAAGATAATTTCCAAACACAGTTCTGTCTTTGAGGCCTGACGTCTATTCCCAAAGTATTACAGGAAAACAGTCCTCAGACTGACAAAGAGAAATGACTAAAAAGATCTGGATACCAGCCAAGTGGAATACTGCAAGACCTACCTACCTAAAATTCTCATTCAGATAAACCCAGAAAGACAAATGGTTGTTACTAAATTCCTGTATAAAGTAGGCATTTAGACAGCCTTTAAGGCAGTATATTCTGTTTTCTGTGGTGGTTTTATATCCAACATCTCCTCCTTAACACTTTCCCCCTTCTCCACAGCACATAAACCTAGAACATCTCTTGGACCTTTTAATTTCAAACATTTTGTATCTGCCATTGTTTGGATATGCAATGTCCCCCAAAGGCTCATGAGTTTGAATCTGTGGGGCCTGGCTGATAGTAACTCCATGCTTTTGTATATGTGGTGGGGAGCAAACATTCAAGCATGGCAAGAATCCAGATGCAGGAACAGAAGTAGAAACTATGGAGAGTGGTGCATACTGGCTTGTTCCTTATGGCTTGATCAACCTTAGTTCTTATATACCTCAGGAACAGCTGCTCAGGGATGGTACCATCAGCAATGGGCTGTGTCCTCCCATAACAATCATTAATTAAGAAAATGAACCTCAAGCTTACCTACAGATCTGTCAGGAGGAAACATTTTCTCAATCTAGATTTCCATTCCCAAGAGACTCTTCCTTGTGTCAGGTTGATACAAAATTGGCTAGTACATACACACAAAAACTAAACTACCATTAAAATTATTTTAATTTGTTATACTATGTTGGGTTGATAGTACTGAGAGGCCTGCTCTTTTGAAAAGGGAACCTAAGGAGAAGTGAATCTGCTAGAGGTGAAATATGGAATGGAGAAAGAGGAAATAGGGGTCTATATGTATTCTATGAAAGAAGTATAAATAGATAGATTAAATAGATAGATTAGACAGATAAATTTGATAGATAAATAGATAGATAGATAGATAGATAGGCATGCATATAGATGAAAAGAATCAATAAGCATTTTGAGTAGTGGAAATAAAGGATATTAGGCACACATATACAGAGACAAAGAGGGAGGGGTGGAGAGAGAGAGAACTAGTCAATGGAACTTTAATTAATTGCTCAAAATCCAAAATACCGCTACCTGAAATCACTAGTGATGGTAGATTGTGGGCCAAAAATACCTTTATTTTCCTCAGTAGGACCCAGGGGATTTTTGTTATTATATCTACATTCAGTAACGTCACCATGGCATTTATTACTGCCTCTATCTTATTCCAGTATTATTCCATGCACAGATAATATGGAATCACCGAAATATTTTAAAATACATACTCATCCATCTATTACTGTAATATGTTATCTGAGACAAAGAATTTTAAACAGGGAAAAGGGTTTTTGTTTTGGTTTGTTTGGTTTTTTTTGTTTTGGTCATTGTTTTTGTTATTGTTTGGTTTGGTTTGGTTTGATTCTTGACATATGGCTTCAAAAGTTTTAGTCTGTAAGTTTTTCTCTCCAATTCCTATGGGGCTATAGTCAGGCAAACACAATATGGTGATAGGTATGTGATAGAGAAAGCTTTCCTTTCATAGTATTCCAAATGCACAAAGAAAATACTGAAGTTCAAATGTTACCATTTTACTGCCAAGAACACACTGTCAATGATTAAGTTTGTCCAATTGGTCCTGCTGCCTAAAAACCTACTTCTTACCAGTGGCACCAAGCCTTGGTGACATGGACACCAAGCCTTTCCTATATGGATGGTTGGAATATATTCAAAATATAAGAAAAATCTCTGCTTGTTTCTTATATTTTCCCTTTTCAGAATTGGTTTCTCTGGTATTGCTTTACTTTCTCCTTCCTTCCTTCCTTCCTTCCTTCCTTCCTTCCTTCCTTCCATCTATCTATCTATCTATCTATCTATCTATCTATCTATCTATCATCTATCTTATTCTTCTAATGATCACATTCATAAGCTTTTGACTATCTTCACTTTTATACAATTGAATTCATTATTCTTCATTCTGTGTTTCATATAATCCTGTACATACTTCACAAATGAACACTCATAAATTATAAGTCTGTAGGTCTGTTTTGTCTGACATTGTAAAATTCCCTTTATTACTTTGAACATGAGAATAAAATATACACCGACCATGAAGAATGGGGAAAATGATTTTAAACATGTGTTCAAATGTCAATATATTACAAGTATTTACATAAGCAGAATATATATTTTTATTATTTATTTTATTATCCTTAGTTTTTTGTATGTGTCTATATATGAGTGTAGATGCAAACAAAGGATACTCTGAAAGGATAGCAAGCACTGTTAACTTTTAGGCCATTTCTATAACCTCCATCAAGCAGAGTTCTTGAAGGAGAAAAAGTCCAAGCCTAGTCCATGGGCTGGCATGAGGTCCAAGCAAGGTTGTGCTGTCTGCTGCAAACTCTTGGCTGATAATTTGACTTTGGCTGCTCCAGTTCTAGCATCTGTAACCTCAGCTTATTCTCTGACACCTATTGCAGTCTTATGTTTACTTTTTTTCTTCATTAAAGCACTTTTGCCTTTCTTCTAGGAGGATTCAGATGATGCATTTAGGTTTCACTTGATAATCTACTGTAATTCTCCTGGCCAACTCTGTAATTACTTGCAAAACCCCCTTTCCTTATCATAAACTAACATTCACAAGTTCTTGAGAGTCAGAACCAATATGTTTAAGTGGTCATTATTCAACCTACTGCAGACATTTAATATACTTTATTTAAAACACTGGACTATCCATTTTCCAGTGCTCATGCCAATAGTCAAAAGATTCTAATATTTCTTAAAACCAATTTAGAGAACCTGAATGCCTAACAGCAATTTCCTATTATTTCATACTCCTCATCCATTTCTAGTCATGACACTGAACACCTAGTACATTATGCTAGGTACCTTTAGTATTGAGGAATTTATAACACAGAATACTCAGTACTGTAGAATTTGGAGGGGAAAAAATATTCTCAAGTAAGTTTAAAGCTTAGCTTTAAAAGTCAATACCATAATGTTCCTGATGTTACTGTCTGCCAATACTGTAGCTTATTTTAAATAGACTCTTTAATGGGCTTAAACTAAACTATTTTCTCGTATAATAAATTTAAATCTTCAAGAAAATATAAAACCACCGTCCCCTAGTTACAAATTTTGTGCACTCTAAGCTGAATTACAGAGCAGCTGGAGAAGACACATATTCACAGGAAAGCATTTGTTAAGTTGCCAAATGTCTAACTCCCTCGAGTGTAATAGGCATTAAAAGGAAGTTTGGGGGTTACATTGATGAGACTGTCAGTGCTGTGCATACATAAAGACCTACGTTTGATGCTCTGTACGCACAAGTAAGAAAAACAATATAATGGCATGCCTGCAGTTCCAGTGTTAGGAAGAAAGAGTTAGGAGGATGCTTGGGTCTCCCTGGCTAGCCAGTGTAGAAAAATCTGCAAATTTCAGGTTTGTTGAGAGACCTGACTCCAAAAACAAGCTGGAGAGCAACACAGGAAGATACTTGATGTTGCTTCTGCCTCTACACAGACATCTGGTCATGGTTACCCATCCCACACACAGGCGCGCGCGCACACACACACACACACACACACACACACACACACACACGCTCATGTAAAACATGTACAAACACATGGAATTTTTGTTATGTCCACATTTGTCTAAGTTTGTGGTTGGAGCTATCAAATGAATCCTTGTTAAGTATTCTTCGAATACTAATTGTCTTTACCATTTACCACATCAGATACCTGTCAAGGAGCTGGGCTAACAGCTGTGCCCTAGAGGGTTACAGATGAAAGAAACAAGCACAATATTAAGGGATAGATATTCTGTAACAGGAAGCAGTAGCACACACTAGAAGACACAAAAGAAAGCCATGGACTCACTCAAGGGACATTTACAGAAAGACCTATTTACCTAAGGTCCACTATAGGTGGTCCAGATAAGGAGTGTGAAAGAGAAGGAATATTCTCAGCAAAGATTATAGTCTTGAATACTGTCTATTGTTGGCATTTACTATATATTAAAATAGTCAGAAGAATAGAACTATAATTCAGAGATATTTAAGGATAAGGGACAGTCATTAGAGCTCAGTTCAGGTCAGAGATAAAGTTGGGAAACTGAGGAGCTTCCACGATGGTAATGGGCTAAACGTCTGAAACTCTAAGCTTTTCCCAATTAAACACTTTCTTTAATAAGCATTGCATGGTCATGGTGTCTCTTTACAGCAATAGAACACTGACTTACACAATGTAAGAGGTTTTTTTATTTTAAAATAAATATGATAATCCTATTGAGATCTATTTTGTTCTTTTTGTAAGAGAGGTAAGTAATGCCATCTTATATCAAAGTCATAGTGTTCAATGGGTAATCTGTTTGCAATTTATGGGATACTGACATGTATCCCCCATGCACAAAAATCTCTTACTTCAGAATTTTCACATCTTTCTCTAATCTATCTTGCTAATGAATATTTCTAATGAAGTCATCAATTGCACCATAAATATTACATTTGCATGTCAAAAAATAGAAAATGTGAAGCAGCAGGATGGATTATAAACAAAGCAAGGTTAAATACTCACATGGTGTCATCTCCAGAGCATGGAAGTGGAAGAGTTGCCCAGCTCATGGCCCATCCCACTGCCCCTCTGGCTAATCCATTGTCCTCATTGTCAGAGCCGTCATGTCTTGTTTGGCTTTTTATCATTTCCTTATCTTTGTTCTGATTTCAAATTTTGCTAATAAATCTAAGCCTGATATCAGTTTTGTTTTTTAATTCATTTCCTATGAGAATTAGTAGCTGCCAGTTCATTTGGGTGGAAATTACATCTGAAGTTTAAAAAGTAACCTGGTATTCCAGGACATATATGTACATGCTTTCAGTCCACTATTTAATTCTTCCAAAAAAAAAAAAAAAATAAGGTATAGTATTGGAACCTGGACAGTGGTTGAATGTCTGTGGGCAAAATGTACCCAGCCCTTAGTAAAGCTGGTTTGCCAAATGTGGAAGGTTTGTGGTGAGCCAACTTCCCTAATAATCAGTGTGCCCCTGGCAGTTATTACTAACCCAGTTCCACGGTTTGCTAGAGGATCCCAGGCAGAACAACATTAAACAGAAAATCATCTTTAAGAGTGGATATCAAACCTGTCAATTAAAAATTGTGTCAATTGCTTATCCTTAAGAGTGTGTCAATTACTTATTCCTTCCTTCAATCTTCTTTTGAAGTTTAAACTGGGCCCAATTTCAGAACCACTATAACTAGGATCATGATGCCAGAACCCTGCTTTGTATCTATTTTAATATGAATGAAGAAACATCCACAATGGTTTTCTTCACAATGCCTTTAATGATTCATCTTAGCGTTACAGCAACACAGAAGGCTCTCGAATAATGACCCAGAATTGTCTGCTTTACTTTCCCGGTAATTCTTTCTTTAAAATCTTATGGACAAGTGACTTGATGCCACACTATTCTTCAAGTTGCTGTAAATTTGTTTCCCTATGCTCATGTGACTTTGGCCTGGGATCTTCTTAGCCAGTGCCCTGACCCATAAACAATCATACTTGTGCTTCAAATCTCAAATCAAGAATTGTTTCTTTCTGAAACTAACTTTTATTTCATTTTAAAATAAATTTAGTTAATGATGATGATGATGGTGTGTGTGTGTGTGTGTGTGTGTGTGTGTGTGTGTGTGTTTGTGTGTGTGACTAAATGTGAATATGGGCAGAACTATGCCATGGTATACAAGTGTACTTCAGAGGACATCTTTGGGATATGATTTTCTCCTTCTACTGTGGATTTTAAGACAGGAACAGGCAACTGTTTTATGCATTAAGCAATCTCCCTGGCTTTGAAAACTCTATTTGATGCAGATAATGGGAATTTAGTTTTTATGATAGATGGGGATGTCATCCCCATCCCCACATCTTATCCTTGTCAACCTACTCCTTCTTTCTCACATGGACATATCACATACATAACTTTAATATAAAACAGCTTGGTATTCCCTATTTGGACTAATTGTGTTTATGGAGGTTCAGGGCATGCACTATCTATATATTTCCAAGCAAAGACAGAGTCACATACCACAGAAAAATCACTTTAGAGTAGGTTTTACAACTAATTATGAGTGCTATATCCTCAGAGTCTCAGAAGCTCTATGGAGCTCTGTGCTCCACCCAGATTAAGTGCATGTAGTATCAGAATATGCTAGAATAGTATCTCTAGGTTTCAGAGTTGCTATCTTCCTTAGCCAAGAGAAGAGCTAACTAGAAGCAGACATTTTAGTTATTTAGCATTTGCTAGGGATTTCCTAACAAATGTCATAAATGTTATTGAATCCTCATAATACTTTATAAAGTAAGTGCTCGGACACACCCAGCTTAACGATAAGAAGATTTAAGCAGAGGAAGCAAAAAGCTGGGACAAGCAGAAGTAAGATTTAAACCAAGCTTTATTCTCTATGGCTCACATCTGTCGCCAGGAGGTTTTGTGGCCCACCAGATAAGAAATATAAGGACTTATGAGACCTGTTGTTTAGAACTAAGTCCCCCTTGCCTTGGAGACAGAGATTAAATGCTTTGGTTTGTTTAGTCCAGTGTTCAGGATGGTCCTTGTAAATCAAAGACTCTGAGTTTGATCACAGCAACCCTAGAGTCAACAGCTGGTCACTAAAACACAGACACTCTATTCTTTTCTTTTCTTTTTTTTTCCACCTAGGAAAAACCAAAGTCGTCTTCTCTCACTATTCAGCTTTCCTTTAAATGTGAAGCCTCACATTTTCATTTGCCTTGGGGCAAATGAATAAAATTTAATACATTTTGGAAACATTTGTCCTCTGCACTGCAGCTATGTAAAATAAGCATTGGCAGAGAAAGTGCAGCTTTAGGAGCAGTCCTGGGTCCACACAGCAGGTACCTCTTGTCAGAAGCTGAGGTAAAGTAGATTTGAAACACCTCCAGGCCACTGAGGTTCCCATCAGGAATATATGTGAATCTTTACTCTCTGACTCACTGCTATTTAAGTAATTTTGATTCAAAAGAAGTGAATAATGATTTACAGAGCTCGTTCTCTCGAACTCATACCCCTCCCCCCCCCATTTCTATCACTCTGTGAAGGCAAACTGAGCTGCATTATATTGAAATTGAGGCAGCAAGTGGTATGTTCGCATGCCCTGATCAAAGCACCTTCGCGGATACACTGGGAAGGTTCAAGGTTATATCAAGAGTGGTAGGAAAACCATTACTGGAAAGATTCTAATGAAATTAACCTGGGACATGGAAACCACAATCCAATCACAGAAACGCCAACTTATTTTTTCCTTTAAAACCAACTGCAAATATATTGCCCCTGTTTTTAAATTATCTACTTCATTAGGTTAAGAAATTGCTTTTTCATTGCTAGCAAGCAGCTCTTCATCAGGGGTAGTGTATCCGAATGCCAAAATTCTACGGCTTAAATATTTAAACTGCATCTATTGAAGAAGGAAGTAAAATCACTTGAGGTTAGAAGCTGCTGGTGACTCTGCTTTCACAGAGTTTGACAAGTAGTTCAACAAATACCTCACCACACTGTATTGATGTTTACTGTCTTGGAGTGATTTTTTTTTCTCTCTCTCCAAGGCAAATGAAAACGATGAGTATCACTTTGCTACATGGAAACGGATTACTTTTTAATTAAAATACATTATTGAACCAGCCAAACGTCTTCTGAGTCACCCATAGTTCCTCAGCAATTTCTACCCATGTAGGCACAGGAAAGTTTCTTCTCCAGGCCAAGTGTGGAGATTATGGTAATTTGTCAAAATTAATATGCAATGCCTGGTGTGAGTAACCTGCTCAGACCTGACACTCTGATGGGAAGCAGGGTGGATTCCCATCAGTAAAGTTGTTCGTGGAACATCACAAATAACAACCTAAAACATCAAAATTAAGGCTTTCCTAATGATGCTTTCAATGTCCTTTTGTTCTTATTTTTGCCTGTGTCATATTAGTGGCTCCCAGGAGCTCTTTATTAGTTACTAATTTATACTTTATCTTTTAAATTTTACCTTAAGTTTGTGATACATGAAGTTCAATGCAGAGTGCTTTAATCATAAGTGATTTCAGTGACATAGTTAAGTTACTAAGACCAATGTTCACAGCACTTCCCTGATATACTAGAAGCATGATGGTTTGAGAAACTCCTACCTATGATTGTGAAAGAACAAGAGACTCAAAAAATACAGTTGTAGACCATGTTGTCTTAAAAGGCTGGTCAATGGCTGCCTGGAGAGGAGGAGGCATTTTTTTTATGGAGTAACCATAGGTAAGGTGACCACTCTTAAGTAGATAGCCCTCTACTCATGCTCATGAAAGAATCCTAAATAAACTCAGTGAGTGAGCCACACAGCATAAAACATGAAAGTGGAGAAGGCATCAACTGGGAAGAGGTAGGTCATCAGTAGTCTGAGAGGGGTCAGAGAGAATGGTCCGGAATGTAATAACACACTGTATACACATGTGGACTTGTCAATAAAACATACATTTTAAAAGTTTCTTCTTTGCCCCATTTTTATTGCATGTATATAGCTTGTAACTATAATGTTTAATTAAAGAAGCCACCAAAAAGTTACTTTGTACTGTGGGTAATGGTGACGGTATCATAGACAGAGATAAAGAGAGAGAAAATCTTTCATAAACATCTTAAGAGTTGAGAGTTCAGGTAAAGGTAAAGTCTGCAAAAGACATACCAGACACTCGCTATATTTAAATACTGTCAGAACACAAAACCATGAAGCAAGTATATGCCCTCAGTGAAAAACTCTGGCAAGGATGACACAAGACAGAGGCAACACTGAACTTTCTAAGAATTGGGCTATGTGGTCTAAATCTTGACCTGGCAATAACTTGTAAGGAGAGAGTGATTGTGTCCTATATGAAGGATTAGTAGCAACTGCTTCCTCTCATACATTGTAGGCAGCAGGGGATGAATTTATTTGGAAACTCTAATTGCTCCCTCTGAGGAGTGGGTGGGTGGGTGGGGGAGCACCCTCTTAGAAGCAGGGGGAGGGGAGATGGAATAGTGGGTTTTTGGAGGAGAAACCAGGAAGGAAGATAGCATTTGAAATGTAAATAAATAAAATAACCAATTAAAAAAAACTAAAGGGGGAAAAATACCCTTAGTACTCACTGACCAGATGACACATAAAAGCTCTCTGTTTCTGAGAGTATATTTTGTCCCCTTAGGGATGAGACTCACCCAGGGGGATTTTGCAACTACCTGTGAGTCCTCCTGCTGGTCTCTAAAAGAGGAATGACTGGAATTGTGAGGTGGAAATTTACTATCCTGCTTTACAGCTGCTTTCTTCTCCTCAAATAAAACTCCAAGAACTAAGTAAAAGTGTAATCTTACACATTCTGAAATGGCACAGAGCAGAAGCATGGCTCATTTATTGAAATTAAGTAGTACCTCCACAGCCACGGTCTGTTTGCTGGAAACAAAACTGGTTTGCTCAAATATTTTCTGGGTTCATCCTTCTGTACCCCCACTTGCTAACCAGATGACTTGACCCCTTGTCTCTCCTTCATGGAAACTCTCCAGCAGCCATGGGTAGGGAGCCCAGACAGGCATATTTTAAAGAGGCAGCCTTGGCAGAGGTCAGGTAGGCTCTGTTCTTCATCTGAGCATGTATCAGTTCTGTGCCTGCCACTTGCTAAGTTAGAAATGTTGAAAAACATGGTTACTGTTTAGTCTATAAAAATAAGATTGGAGAAAACATTCTGAACTGAATACTTTTTTTTTTGAATATCCTTTTTTTGAACAACTGAGTAGAGCCTGGGAGTAAGGTGGTTTGAGAAGCACTGTTGTTCTCTCAAAAAAAAAAAAAAAAAAAAAAAAAATCTTTGATCTCCACAGAGTCAAAAATACATGCTTCTGAAAGTGACCAGAAAGTTTACTATCTAACCAGACACGGTATACAAAACCACTTGGGTAATATTGAAACATTTTAGAATTCTCACTAGTGCTACTTCACAGAGCCACAGTGAATGCGACTCCTTGTGATTGATTTCTTCAGCACATTAAGGAGAGAGTCCTGAAATACCTCTTCTTGTGCATCCTTGATGATGTGGAATGCAGAGGTAATTGTTTCCAGCATGTAAAGCCAGCTTCCTTCTGTCCAACAGTTATTTATTGAAGACTGCTAATAGCCATCTGCTGTCTCATATAGCTGTCCTGTCTGGAAAATCTGTTGGTTTGAGTGTTATTCTTCTTTTCCTGAATTATACTTGGCTCTGAACTATCACTAGGAAGTGGCCAGCTATCCACCTTCTGTGTGGAGTATCAGTTACTGAAAATACCTCTGCATGGTGGGTGACCTTCACCTGTCACTACCCTGCTACAAGGCTTGCTGTCATGTTTTGCTTCTTAGAGGTTGACTATTGCTCCTCAGAGCCCATCCAAAAATCCTCAGGACCAAGAAACTGTCATAAGCCAAAGCATCTCTTTGGTGCAAGACCTATTTCTGTCTAGAGCTTGGACACTGCCCTAAGTTACCTGTACATCCAAGTGAAAACCTCTCACAATGAAAGGACTTTGAACTCTAATGATTTATAATTCACCTTCTTTTTTTCTGAGATCCATTTGTGAAGTCCTGACACTTGCTGCTACTTCAGGAAAATGTGTAGGTACACCCACAAACCACTGACATGTTCCTATGTCTAATTAAAAAATACTCAGAAATACAGATTTAGTTTTTAATGGCTATTTTTATAACTGAATAGTGGCTGGTAGCATAGGAATATATGGTAATTAAGTGTAGAATCTGCTGATGGTGATGCAACATACATAAAGCATGAATTGAAAAGCAACCCTTTTCTTCCTTAATTGTGGCTTTTAATAATTTGGAAAAGGCTCACTCTAGCATAAGCAACTTTATATGCATTAAATACATATGAGTTCCATGTTGTAAGATGGTGCAGTATTTCGAATATTTTGAATATGATGTACCTCATCTCAAGCTTACTTATTGAATGCTTGGTCCCCAAGTGGCACTGTTTTGGCTGATTCTGGAAAACATCTAGAATGATGGGATCATTTGTGTATGAAGGAGGTCATGGGACAGGACTTTGGAACTCATGAATTGCCTGTAGTAACTTTCTTGCTCTCAGCTATGGAGAAGCAATCTCCTCTACCATAAACTTCTGTTTCCATGATGTGCTGCAAGAACTCATGTGGCCAAGCAACCACTAACTGGCCATTCTAAGAACATAATCCAAAATGAGCATTTTGTCTTTAAAGCTCTGGCAAATATTTGGTCACAATGAATAATAGCTGCAAGGATTACTGTATAGCAGTGTGTATATATATATATATATATATATATATATATATATATATATATGACAGCAAATGGTAAACTTAATTAACAGAGTGCCATTTATAAATCCCTCACTGCATAAAGTGATTTCATCCAATCTGATAGCTACATGGTTCAATGCTTCATGGTCCAATATATACTTCCTATTTGAGGGACTTGACGGCTTTCAGAAATCCTTGTTGTACATTTTATTTTTGGAAGAGACTAGGTCTTTTTCTGGCATTACAATCTCTTCTCTTACCTTTGTTAGATATTAACATACCAAGGCCTTGGGCTTTGGTTCTTCATTTCTTGCTAGAGTTCACTGAACTTTTCATTAGGTGCATGTATTGTTGGAAAGAATTTTACTGCTTTAACTCCCAGTAATTTTTTTTAATGTTTGTTTTTTTTGTTCTCTTCTAATGCTCTATTTTTTGTTTTTAGTTATTTTCTTTATTACTGTGATCTTACTGATCATAGATATTAAGTTCTACTCTGCTTTATTTTGTTTTCTCCTTCATAGTTTTTAAATATTCCTTTTACTTTTAGAGAATATAATATATTTTGACTATTTCTCTGTTCCCTTTCCTCCCTCCAAACACTCCCATATCATTTTCTCTCTTTAAAATTCATTGCCTCTTTTTACATTAATTCTTGTTACATACCTCTTCTTAGTTTGTATGCCTGAATCTTCTTTAGTGGACCTGTGTCTTTAGTGGACCTGTGTCTTTAGTGGACCTGTGTCTTTAGTGGACCTGTATCTTTAGTGGACCTGTGTCTTTAGTGGACCTGTGTCTTTAGTGGACCTGTGTCTTGGACATGTGGCACCCTTGGATGCTCTTACTGAAATACATCCCTAACATGGACAGAGCCTCTCCCTTCTTTTGTGATTTTTAAAGTCTTCACTCATGTTGATGGTACGTTATTACTTTGGCCTTATATGAGCAAAAAGACACTATGATTATTTTCATACCAAGAACCTCTCAGCTGAAATAAGGCTTCATTCAACAAATGACTTGAACCTAAAGATGATCCTTTGTTTTGGATACGTCTGTGGCTACTCTTCAGAGTGAATATAAATTACACATATCTAAGAATGATGAGTAAGAGGCGATAAATTTGAAGAAGAGTGGTAGAGATGTTGAGCCTAAAGGGAGGAGAGGTAGAGGATAACTGATGTACGTAGAACATACATATTTAAAATTCTCAAAATAAATAATAAAAAAAAGATTTAGCAAATAAAAAATATTCCAGAAAAGAATGTACTTTTTAATGTAATTTTTCAAATTTTTAAATGATTTTGGCCTTTTAAGTTACCCAGAAAAATTTTTCCCAGCTTCATGATTATAAAATAGATCACTGTTAATATTGTGATTAAATCATTTAAAGTATGTTTATAATAAATCATGTTAATTTTAACAATATCTTCAAATCCTGTGGAAATTAGGAGAAATAAAAATTTAACTAGCATTATATATTGATTGGAGAAAGGGAATGCTTATTCCTGTACATAGCTGAAGAAATTGATACTACAACATCTATTGAGTTCAGGCTGCTCTCTACTTTACGTTACTCCATATTGTGTGGAAACCAAGCTGCTCCACACACTAAATTACTTCACATCCTGTGAAACTCTGGTTTTCATGCTGTGCTTTGCCCAGACACACTTGATCTTATAAGCAGCTTTGAATCCAGTTTCACGCTGGAGGTTGACTGTGCACCTGAGTGAACATAAATAGTGCTTTCTCTTTGGTACCCAGCCTTAACACATGTCAATAAAGAACTTTTTCTTTGCAGTAGAAAGAATGGGATCCCATTCATTTGCTGCAGTGTAAGGACATGGATATATTAAAATCATGGTAGAAAAAGGGTACAAGAAGACGAATATTTGTTTTGACACAGAAAACAATAAGTAGTTGTAACCTTCTCACCTGTAACTCATAAACTAATAGACACATTATGCTGCAGTGCTAAAGGCCTCACAGGCTTGCCATCTGATCAGCTAATATGTGCATAACAAGACCGACAGGTAGAGAACATGCTTACTGTATCAGAGGCTTAGCCCCATCTGCCTGATTACTCAGCGCAACCTGCCACACATTGTTTTACACATTATTTGTCTGGATCTGATTCAGGCCGTTAACTTCTGGAGATGGGACAACTCTATTGGTTAGTCCGGACTCTATAGTAAGATCTAGACGTAGCAGCCATGGTAAATTCCCAGCTTCCTTTGGTTAGTTATCTCTCTATACAGCCTATCTGCATTTCAGTTATCTCCTCTGAATATCAGGTCTTATTCTGTAACCCTACTACACACAAGCACACACACACACAAGCACGCACAAACACACACACACACACACACACACACACACACACACACAGACTCATAAACTCACATATTCACCATCATTTACAGACACAGTCCTACACAGTCCTACACAAATACTCACATAACCATACAGCCATACACACTGCACATACACAATTATATATTCACAGAGGGAAAGGGAGAGGGATGTCCATTTACTGTTGATGTATAATGTATGATCTTAGAGTTACTGCCAATACTTAAGGTTAGAATAGAATAACCCATTTTTCTTAAACCATTGCTAGTAGGTAAAGCAAGGTTACCTGATATATTTCTGCCAGTGAAACCAGCACACCTGGTGAATTCATTATTATTCAATAAATTCTGACATTGTGGAAAGACACAAACTCTTGTCTAGGTTGAAGACATTTTCTTCCATTATTTTTGCCTTCAGCAGAAATTTACATTTCAACACTTCTACTAGTTTCACTCAAATATTTCGGTAGCCCTCAGGCAAGGCAGATCACCAAAGTACTGGGAGCTACCACAATCATCCCATTAGTGTTCGCGAACACAGTTATTAGACCTATTACTTTTTATGTCTGAGTTCTAAGACTTCAGAAATTGAAGTAAGAGTTGACTTTTAAGCAACATTTATGCTATATCTGCTACTTTTCTGTGACATTAAAAAAGCCATTAAAAAAAAAAAGATAGTAGCGGAATAATAGGCAGATATACAAATGTATCTACTAACTCAAAGTCAAAGCCTCACATGTACTGTGATTCCCAGTTTTGTATTGAGGTTTCAGTCTTCCATACATTTTGAGCCATATTGTGAAGAACACAATGCATCTCACATCTAATAAAAGCATCTTGCAGGCATCCAAAGTAGAGCCAATCCCATATTCACAATTTTACCTTAGCTGGCTGTGACTGGTGATGACTCTGCAACATTCTTGTCATAGTCTAAATTCTCTCATCACAAGATTTTTGTGCAACTTTGTATCATAACAGAAACCAAAGGTTTCTGATGACAGAAAATGGAACAAAATACCTCGTAATTGGTTTATTATCGATTTCCAAATTTGTTTTAGAAAAATACAAATTTGTAGTTAAATAGAAATTTAAAGCAAATGCATGTTTTTCACCTTAAAAGAAATATAAATTGTTTATTCTAAAGAAAAAGAAGAAAGACCATTGCCATCAAAATACTTCTACCCCAAATACTGTATTTTAATATGGTAACAGTTTCATAACATTGGCAGTTATAAAACAAAGAAAGTCATGAATCAAGACAATTTTCACAAACATTGGTAGAAACACTGAGGAATAGTTACAGCAAACTGAGAAAACTCATACTATAGGCCTGAGTTGGTACCTCATAGCATTCACACCTTGGGGTGTGAAGATCTAGGAGTTGTTCATATACTTTAAAATGATTTGCCTCATAGCCAAAGGTTGTTAGGTCACACGCAGGGATAGAAAATGAATGGCTACTTAGAGATTCAAGGTTAGCCCCAAATCAAATGTAATGCTGAATATTCCAGATGTCCTGTCAACCAACCCTGGTCCTTCCCTCCACCCCGCTTGGAACTTTGGTTCATAGAGCAAAGGATAGCACAAGAACCAGGATGAGGTGTGTAACTGCTGCATATAATTCCTGTTACACACTCAGAACTTATAACTTCAGAGTTAAAATTTTAAGATTGTATGGACAGAGACTACAAAATTGCAAATTTAAAAAATTTCCAAGGCAGAATCTTGGTATGGCAGAATTTCTTCACAGGAAGTCTTTGGAAGTCATTGTGATTGGCACTCAGAAATGGCACATGTATCTATCTAGTAGAATGGACATCCTGAACTAGTCACATAGCCATATTTTCCCACTGTGAATGGATAAGACCATTTAAGTCAGCCTTTAAAAGTCAGGCATGCACATTAGTTAAATTCCTAGAGAGAAAGCTAATAAACAATGACACTTTAGTAAAACCTTATAGAAAAGCATTATTAAAGAAGGTAAGACTACAAGTAAAAATTGCAGTAATAGTATATGCTATTTACATTGTATTTTCTATAAAATATCTATCAGAAACATTAGTGGTCTTTACAAAAATTTTTATAAGCTAGTGACTGTATTGTCTTCTTTTATATATAAGAAAACTGAACTGGAGAGTGTAGGTCATTCACTGAGGACTGTGTAGACACAACTGTCTTGCCTGTGGGTCTACAAATCGAAGCATCAAAAGTCTATCTTAACCATTGTGCAAGACGAATTCCTCAATAAAAGGAAATTTATTTTTTAGGCTATGATGGGTTTTGAGTTTATTTGTTATAATTTACTATGGAAGTGGTCAGGATCTGTCAACCTTGTACTTGTTAAAAAAAAAAGAAGTCCTTTAGCTTTCAGCATTGAACAGTGTCATGCACAGTACACTGTTACTTTACTGATTAAAAAGACTAATTTTGACTCTCTCTGTAATTGGCTGGTGTATGAATGCATTTGTGTGATAGCATTATTTAACTGACTTACTGCTGCCTTACAAATAGAGAATACAAGAAAATATGGTTGCCAGTGTTCTCGAAAAGCACAGGTCAAAAGAGCAAAGAGATGCATTGCAGGGATGAAAGTTCCTAAGTGCACTTAAACTCTGGAGACAGGCAGTCTCTTCTGAGGTTGCTTCTGTAAAGGATGTAACTGAGCATGGGTACTCTGCTTTCTATCCAAAAACATACCTCAGGTGATCACCCCTCAGCCTGTCTCCCATTCATGATTTGTCCACCGTGTGCTCATAATACCTATCTGTTTTCATTGTGTGGAATTGCCCATGTTCATTCTACCTATATCTCTGCCTTCAGCAGTTTTATTGCTTATTATAGTACTGACTTGGGTCTAGCTCCAGGGGGTATCACCCTCCCAGATCTTTCACTGCTCTAAGCCCAGTACTATACCCCTCTTCAGAAAGACATACCTAATGAAACACGTATGTCCAGAGCAGAAACAAAGATACCTGTGAATAGGTGATTCACACTGCTGCAGAGAAAAGAAACCTGGTAATGTTGAATCTGCTGATGTTGCTGCTGACAATAGATGGCTTAGGAGAAGAGTAAATTGCCCAAGAGGACTGTGAAAATGAGATTTTGGATGTTTGCAGGTATATCTCAGAGAATCACTCAGATCGAGACCCTAGGACAGAGTCCCATTTTTCTTTCTTTCTGAACATCTTTGAATCTTGAGATGTTTCTTTAAATTGCCACCCTAATGGAATAAATTTGTTTTTGCTCAACATTTGTGTCTTTACTGTATTATTATATTATGTATGTGTATACTGTGTTATTGCACAGATGACTGGAAGCTTGTGATCTCTGCTCCCTGTTAAAAATCATTCTAAAATTCCTAATAATGTTACTCTTCTTCATTATCTGTTTTTATTTTAGGTTTTACCTTTGAAGCAAGACGGGTCAGCACTTATAAATCATCAGGAAAATAACTGAAAGCCATTTATTCTTGTTATTCATCAAGTGTCCTGAAAAGCTATGGAATATCATTTAGAACTAAAATTAAAATATCAGTATTTGAACACAAGAAGAAAGAATGATAGAAAACTTAGTATTACTAATACATTTCCTGAAAACCCAATGAAGACAATAGATAATATTTTAGTTTTTTAATATATCATATGGGGGGCCTAAAGCACACATAAATAATTATTAAACTTATATAGAAGTATAATCATTTGAATTTAATATTCTATAACTTAAAAAGTAAGATTGTGGTTTGATGTGAGCATGAATAGTCTATGAAGAAAGAGAAGAGGATTGACATTTCTTATTTTGCCTAATTTTAATGTTTACATATTAATCAGATAGTAAAAATTCATTATCTAACAGTAATTTTATGGTTAGTAATCAACATATAGCAACTGAATGAAGTACGTGTATAATTTTCAATCAGTTTTCAAAATAAAACATGCAGTTAGAAATGTATATAGAAACCGAACAGGGCAAATAGTTCACTACATTCAAAGAAGATAACAAGTATTCCCGTTAGCTTTTTGATATACTTTAATCTTTCTTTGACCACTAAATACATGCTCACAATTCCATATACATTGACAGTTAGTTTTGTATCTGAATTCTGACACTTCTCTTTCACTCTGTCACTCATGTGTTAATCCCACATTCTTCATAATCACACATATCCATGATAGACTTTGATTAAAATGCCCTTCCCTTGCTATTAATGGTTATAGAAATGAGTAATCTAAACATGAAACATGTAAAATATCAGATTAGTAGCCCAGTAGCAAATAAAGGTAGACACATGAAAGAAAATAAGCTATGAGATGCAAGTGACAGGGCTTAGCTGAACCATTAAAAAACCCGTTCTTGATGAACTGCACAGAGGATTAACTTGGAGATAGTTGAAATACTTGCATACTAAATTATATTTTAAATAGAAAGATGGATAAAAACTTTCAGATATTGCTGTCAGTGAACCAGAAAATAAGATGGTATTTTAAATTCACTTCCTGCATTATTTGTATGGATGATTGAAGCTTTTGAATATTAAAATGTTTAATAACTGAAGACTGTATTTTATAGTTATAATGATAGGCCTGGTATTTAGTTTAAATTTAAACTTTAAAGTAGAAATGAAGTTTATTCATAATGACATATACATATAGACATGACCATAGCAAAGATTTGCCATAATGAATTATGTATCTATCTGTATTTTAAAATCAGTTTCTGAGTTGAATTGCTTTTAACAGTGATGTGAAGAACAATCTTGGAATTAATCTTGGAACTTAGTCTTAAATTGTATGTGTGCATGCGCGCGTGCTTGTGTAGAGAGTGGTTAAGAAGGCCTGGGAAAAAGCAAACATGTGAGGTCAGTGAGTTAGGAAGTATAGTTCAAAGCATTTGCTTTGTTTGTTTGTACAGCCTGTATTCACCATGAAAACATTCTACTTGTCTTTTTTCCTACATTGGATATAAAAACAAGGATCCAGCAGAACTCAGAGACATCATCAAGGATAAATGGCAGTCAGTGCAATGGACATTGATGGCCCTAATTAAAAATCCCTGGCCATCGTCTAGTAGTAAGTGGCTTCAAATCAACACTTTAAATTTGACTTGCACTTTCTATTCTCTTTCGCCCCCTCTATGGTGAGTGGCCTATTTAAGATGTGTGAGGATAGTAGGTATTTGGTTTGTAACATCTCATCATTCACGAAGGTCTCCCACAGTCTGCGGTTCAGACGTCCAAACTCAGAGCTTGTTCCCCTTCATTTTCATGGCGCTTTCTGTCTGGTAGATTTTCCAACCACAGTGATTGTTAGGTCTTACACCGGCCTTTCACTTTTCTAGTGCACCTATCCCAGATCAAAATTTATATCTACCAAAAAAGTAAAACTCTGTCATCTTGAGCTAGCAAAATGTCTTAGTAAGTAAATATGCTGTTGTCATGTCTAATGACCAGAATTAAGTCCTTGGAGACTAACATTGAAAAGACAGTCTAACCCTTCAATTGGCTCTCCATCCCCCCACTACAGCAAGACCTGTGGAAAGCGTGCATTCATGCATGTATACGTCCATGCACTGCTACACACAATTTAAGACTGAGACCTGAGACAAACTCGATGATTGTTATTATTATTATGTTATTGCTAATATATCAAGATATAACATTATTTTATTGATATATAATAAAATAGCACAATTTTATCATATATATTTATATTTAAAGAGAGAAAACTATGCTATCTAGTTTCTCTACCATCACTGTGACTCCACTGTCAGTTCAGACTAGATCCTTGAAGAACCCAAGGCTGGGAAGCACATACTGTAGCTCCCAGTGTTCAAAGTACCCAGACCACTCTTTTCAAGCGCATTCAATATAGGCCTGAGACTATGACTTAACTCAGCTCTCCTTTTTTATCTGGGCTATCCTTCTCTCTTCATTTTTTAGCCTCTTACTTCTTTGCCTAATAAAATGCAACCTTTTTATCATTCAGTGCTAAATGTTCATTCTTTCATAAATTTGTTCATGCATGTCACAACATAAATTAACTCCTTCCTTTAATAATTTTTCTCTGATTAGTCTGCTGTTACTGTTTATTCATATCATGTCTCTTTCTTTGCCTTAGATGACATAATAATCTCAGCTATAAACCATAGTCTATTCTGCATGGAACAAAGTGGATGTTCCTTTCCAGTGCCTCTTACAGGGTCTGGGTCATAACTGATTGAATGAACAAGTAGTAGAAGTGAATTCAAGGTAGGTGATTTTATTTGAAAACTTTTAATGAAAGTTTGTTTTCTGTGTGATATGGGTCATAAACAAATTATCATGGTGAGGCCTCTGTTTTAAGTTTGATTTAAACAAGGTACAGAGATTTATATATTATCCTTACTATTACAGTTTAAGTAGACAAAGGGGGCCTTTAAATGTTTTTACAAAGTTCATAGAAATCACTGAATAAATGTAGCAGGTTGATCTGATGTTTTGATAGGAAATCTGCGTTCAAACCCTGAATGTCCTGTTTCCCACTTGGTTCTTGATGGTTCAATAAAGATTCTAGCGAATAATGAGCTGATTTTCCAGTTTTCCTGCAGTCAGACCAGCAAACTCTAGAGAGGAGAGGAATTTCACCAAGCTTCTGGAGAAAAGGAACCATCAGCCATGTGGCCATCAGCTGTTTCCCAGACTGAACCTGAGGTAGCAGGCAGGATATTGGAAACATAATAAAGCTGTGGGCAGATTTAGGGGGCAGAACAATGAGAAGATAACTGAAAAAGTAAAGTTGAGGCCAGATTTAGGGTGCTGGCCTGGGAGTGAAAAGAAGGTACGAGATAGCCAAGGAAGGTTTAGAAGAGCCAGGCCATTGAGATAAAGCATATCAAAAATAAGATTTTGTGTGTGTGTGTGTGTGTGTGTGTGTGTGTGTGTGTGTGTATGTGTGTGTTTCATCCATGTATCTGAGGAAACCTCGGCAGGGCTGGTAGCACAGTCTGTCCTGAGCTTAAAGCAGGGTAGCAAAAACTACATGCAACAAAGATAAATTTATTTAATTGAGATATTTTTAAGAAATGGTATTTTGAAGCACTGAGTATAATATAGCCATCTTTTTGCATTGGTTGCTGTTCACTCCATTAAGGAATATCTTAAATTATAACAGCCTAATCATTGATTTGAGTTTTTAAGTTAACTTGAGACAAGAGTTGATATTTTTATCACAGTGTGTGATCTAGCTGGTACAACACCTTTAATCCCTCTGGCTGGAATACAGACTCAGCCTTAGTACATCTTTAATCCCAAACCATGTAGGAAAGGTTAGTTTGCAGAAGGAAGCAGTCATGTTTGAAAGTGACATATAGTTGAGGGGTAGACAAAGTGATGAATCAAAGAAAGATTTGACAGAATTATTCAGAGGTAGGATATGGCTCACAAGGACAGGAAAGAGAGGCCTCTTAAAAGAGCAGTGCAGAAAATAAGAGAGTGTAGTTTTACTTGTACAGTTTTACAAGACAGATTGCAGCTGAAGACAAAACAAGCTAGAGAAAGAGAAGGAGCCAGAAGATTAGAATGTATTGACAGAGTTAGTTTAAGGGCAAAGGGAGTAATTTGGCAAGAAGCCAAGAAAAGACAGATCGAATCAGTCAACTTTCAGAGGAGTTTGAGCCAGAATGGCTTATTTGAACTAACCAGCATTTTAGAAAGAGCTAGAACAGATGGGCTTATGCATCTGTAAGCCTCTGAGATGACAATTACATCTAATGAATAAAAGTTACTTTTCAGGAAACACTTTGGGTTATGTTAAATATGTTGTGCTAGAAAACCTACCTAACATTTCTATTATAAAGTCACCATGCTTCTGCATTCTTAATGGGTGACAACATGATACTATTCATGGTACAAAGGGTCTACCCTTCACTTTCACCTTTCTACTTTTACTCAGTCCTTAAATGTAATCAATTCAAGGGCTGATTCTCTTTAACAGTGCATGCATAGTGAACTCCAAGGCATATTTTTATGTGTACTTTTAAGAATAGTCTATTCTTCTCCAACACAAAAATTTAGCATCTCCATACTTGAAGCATTTTGTTTTTAATTAAATCATCTCACGTTTGTTTTTATAGTTGTCACACTTGATTCCCCTGCCTTAGTTTGAACCAGAAAATCTCTTAAGGTTCTCACAAGGCAACTGCAATACTCTTCCAAGCAATCATACACATTACATACAGTATGTCTATACTGTAAGCAATTTCACAAACATCTAGATCCATCTTGTTAAAGTTTGTCACATCATCTTTCAGGACTGATGATTCAAAGAGATTATGTAAAATGGACCCAATTTACTTTTCTGATCTGCACTTTATTTATAAACACATTATCAATTTTACACAAATTTGATTATTTTGCAATTTCAAATATGTTCCTCTGTCCATTTTGTTCCTTTGGTTATCACTCACCAAGACACCCCTGCCAGACACATTCTTTCTTCTTTATAAAACCACAAAAATTGTGAAACTCTCAAAAAAAAAATCCAAATAATTTCTCCGTCGAGATTCATAGAATGATTCCCATGAATGCATGAGCCTTAACAGCTCTGGAAATCCCATAAATTTCCAATTTCTAAGCAATTCCACATTTTACCAATTTCATTTTCCCCAAACTAAAGATGCCCGAGACAGAAGTAGCATAATTTACCTAGCTCAATATACGTGTTCAAAATCCCTTCTATGTTGACATTTATGATTGGAAATATTTTTCCCTTGGTTTATAATTAACTTCTAAGCTTTTAACATATTAACATATAAGAAGAACAAACCAGGTAGTTTTTATGCTATTACATAAAACCATCAATGAGACTTAAGAGAATGGACAACCCCAATAACCTGGCACTTTAGTTTAGATCGCCAAGACATTTTATTATGTCATGCATGAACTTTCACTTGCTTTTATCTTTATAGTTCTATTGGTTTTTGTTTACTTTCACTGATTCTTCTACTCCCCTTCTTTACCATCTATGCCTGGCTGAGACAGTCTCACATATTTAATTTATTCTTTCATCAGCACATCGTGAATGAACACATATTTAATCTTTGCAACACACTGTGAAATATGATTCAACACTAGACCTTACATTTACAAAGGAAAGTCAAATTTTGAAAAGTCAAACTGGGTGCCAGTTTTTAAGACCCCCCCAATTTGTCTGTTGACACAGGAAACATTAAATAAAACATAAAATAGTTTAAAGTAAAGAACATGGTACTGTAGCATGTATACTCCTGTATAGTAACCAAATATGATAAAAGAAAATTTTAAAGAAGCCAACAACTTTCTTTTGCACTTTTTAATGCTATATCTATTTCATGCTTTTCCATTTCACATAGTCTTATCAGATCACCAAGAAGCAAGTTAAAACTTGGGGAAAAAACTATCAAGGGATGTATTTTAACCTGAAAATTTTAATTATAACTTATTATTTCTGCTGAAATCTATCCTCACTATGTCTCTGCTGCAATGGGTTTTATTCAACCCCATGCATGCACTTGTGTTGTAAAACAATCATTTTCCCAATAAATTTAATTTATCTTTAAAAGTGATAAAATTAGTAATAAAAACTGTACAGAAATTGTAGATATTTCTAGGTAACTACATAGAAAATGACTTACCCCCAGTTGCCACAGTGACTTCATTTAGAAAATGACCATAAAATGGAAAATCGAAGGACAGATTCACTCTCTGCAAGGAACAACATCAAAATAGAAAAATCAATAATGTGCAGAATGGTAAATGTAAAATAGAGAGCTTTTCAATTAAAGCTAAATGATGTTTCTCTTTACCCAATTGGTATTGCAGTTGACCTTAAAAACTAGGTGTTGGATGGTACTAAAGAATATGTTTTTGGCAATTGAGTATCTCAATCATGTGAAAAGAATAAAATTAAGTTATGGTCTATTGACTTCTTTCTGATTTATGGAAGATTCTCTGTAAATTTAAATTCTAAATCAACTTATTTTTCTCAGTCCTTATCACTGTTATTTCATCATATACAAATATATTTCTATCATTTAATGTGTAAACTATTGAGGGTAGTTTGTCATTTTTACCAGTTTATTAGAAAACAGTAGAATGTGATACATGATGAGATTGAGTGAATGGAAATCAATGACAGGGCTTTTTGCACCATTACTGCTTTGTTTATTATTTTTACACATCCTATCATAAAATGTGATTGATGGACGAAGAAGTCATGGAGCTAGAGATGGTGTGCTGAGGACATCATCATGTTTGTTTAGTGCAGGGAGCTATCCAGACATAGCATATCATTTCCATTTTAAAAGAATAAACAGCAGTTATTGTAGAGCTACTTTGATTTGCTACAGGATAAATTGGAGAGGTTTGGGTAGAGAATTCAAAAGACTTAGCTTTCTTAAAGGAAGCCTAAAATAATGATTCTTAATATATAAGAGCATGCATATATTTTGATTATTACTTATGTATATAAAACTAGTAAAATAAAAAGGAATAAAATAGATCTTTCTATGTCTAAAAGATTGCAAGGCAAGAAACAAGAAATGTGTTACATATAATGCATATAAAAGACAATAAGCTGAAATAAATTAATCATTTACTCCCTTTGTCTTTCTCTCTCTGTACCTCTCTCTCCTATCAGCCAATCTATTATCTATCATCAAAATATCTACCATCTATCTGAATCTAAGTATGTATGTATACATGTATTATGTATGTATGTATGTATAGATCTATCATGAATCTAACTCAGTGTATCCATCCATTTATCTTGTATCATCTGTTTATGTATCATCTATCTTTCTATCATTCATCTATCATCTACCTATCTATCATCAATCATCTATTTATCTCTCTCTCTATCAATCTATGTACACACACACACACACACACACACACGTGTGTGTGTTCAAAGGAAAGGTAACAAGTCTGATCAAAGCCCAGAAGCATTTACTAAATCCTTCCTTTAGTAAATGATATTATGTTAAAAATCCCACCATTTATACAGTTTATTTCTCTGAATCTATAAATTAAAACACAGAAGAAGATACCTATTGGAATTTAGTGTTCTCCAATTTTGCAAATGATTGCCTTTTCACATCCTTCAGAGATTTCTAATGACTTATTTGGCACAGAGGTAATCATTTGAATCTACTTTGACTTTCAATTAGCTTTTCTTTCCTTTTTCATAAAAGCCACATCTTCCTAAGACAAGTTTTTCATCACATTTGTTTTATGCTACTGAAAAAATAAAAATGTTTCCATTGTGTCACTTTAAATGAGTGGTCACTGATAACACTAAAATGAAAGTAATAATAAAAAATTGTTCTATCTGAAATATGTCAAAAACAACTCAGTGAAGGTGATTATCCAAGTAGACAGAACCCCACCATTCCAAAGTCTTCCCATGCTTAGTAGTAAAGATGCATCCTCATTAACATTTTTCTTTAAATATTTGTTTACTCACAAACACTGTTTTCATCAGGGATAATGAGAAACACATAGTACATATTTTCTGGTATACTTCAGATATTTGAGTTAGAACAAGATACACAGTCAACACATAAGCAAAAGAGAAAGAATTAAGAATCCATTTTCCTCAAGTGTCACACTGTTGTTGAACTACTCCCTCTTAAAATGAACTATTCATCTACATATAACATCATCATACCATAACATCATCTACCCTGTATTAATAGCCATGCACAGAGCATTTAACAGATGCTAGCATCTGAGAAGCTGGTAAATGTATATATTTCCTTTCACTCACTTCTGATAATTCCTCCCCACCACAGACACCATTTTCTTATAAATGCCTTGCTTCCAGTTCTCTTTGAATGCTACTGTCTATCATCACTTTGTTACCTGGTTCTAAAATACCATAGTATACAGTCTTTTGTCTCAGAAAATAAATGAAAAACACTAAGATTCACTTTGAAGGCCCAGTCGTAACTCAAATCTGTGACTGGACATCTCTGTCAGTATAGTCCTCATGCCAGTCATAAGCTGCAGCTTCAGTCCTTCAAAGTCAATACTCTTACCCTTTTAACTCCTGTCCTGTGATATAAGAACAGCGACAGAACCTTCATTAGTCATGATTTCTATAGTTTGCCAAAGGTTGCTCTAGTCTGAGTTGTGCCCACATTTTAGCCAAATTAGATATAAAAACTGAAGAAGATTCTTTAAAACACAAAGCAAAACAAAACCAACCAAACAAAACCAAAGAATAGGTGCTGAGAAGTCACTCAAATGTCAGAAAAAGCTTCCCATTAGTGGTGTGCAAAGAATCAACAGGGGCCACTAAGGATGAGTTTTCAGAGTTCTTCCAATGTTTCTTATCACATGTATGTCTTCCCCCCAGAATAACTCACATGTCTGTTTAAATATCTACATGCACAAATTGAATGTCTTTGCAGTCTTATTTTACAATCATTTCAGAGTGAAAGCTTATCAGAGGGAGAGTGGTTAAGTATGGCTTAACCAAGAACTTAAGACTCTACCTCTAGGCTTTGATTCACTAAAGGCTATGATCTCAACTACTAAGATATTAAAAACAAAATGATAGTAGAAACATAAAGGTGAAATTAAGAAAATCACTAGTTTCCTACCTAAATGTGTGATGTAGTAAGGTAGTAATATAAATTGTTAAGCATTAGAATTTCATTAAGTGCCTTCAAGTCAAATGATTATATATTCAACTTAATTACCCATAACTAATTAGATTATTATTTTCCCCAGAATGATATATAAAAGAGGTGTCAGACAAGGATAAAGGGAACTTTTATTTTTTCATGTTTTCATCCTTCATTTGTCACCTTGTATATAACAGACAATAAATCTAGGACTCTGGGTAAGACAGTAAGTAAGCTTCCCAGAGTCTGCTTAGTGATGAGACTATTACAGAAGGATACATAGTAGAACCATATGTAGGCATAGTACCACAAAGAATTGCCATTTGAGCCCTGTTCAAGGAACCAAAATTGACTCTTTAAACAGGAAATACTGTAAGTTCTTTACAAAGACCTTAAAGTAAGTCTCAGAACTTTGAAACTGCTAGAGAGAAACACGAAGAACCTTTCGAGAAAGGCAATAGCTTTCTAAATGGAACTTTCATTGACCCAAATATAATAGCAAAACTAGCTGCACAACACTAAACATCTACATACGAAGAAAAGCTGGCCTACAGCATAGAAGAAAACCCTGGTCAGTAATTTATCCTGCTGATAATTACTATCCAGGATGTATAAAGATGCCAAAACATTAAAAATCAAAAGAGCAAATAATCAAACAAATGAATGAGAAAAATAACCAAAAATATACTTGTCATATAAGGAATGTAAATAGGGATTAAATGCATGAAAATAAACACATTCAATATTTTAGAGAATGCAACTAAAACTCATGATACTCCCTTTGATTTTTCCCCAGTACAAATGGCTATCATTGAGAAACACAGACAGCATTAAAAATGTTACTAAGGATGTAGTAGAAGAAGAGATGTAATCTAGAGATACTTCTGGGTATATACCTGATAAAATCTAAAGGCAACATAATGCAAAGGTTTCTGTATGCCCATGTATACTGTAGCACTATTCTGATGAACCAAATTACTGAATAGGCCTAAATAGCTCTCAGTGAATAAATGAACAAAGGTAATATCCACACATAAGAACCATTGTGCTATTAAGGAGAATTGAATTACATTATGTGCAGGAAAATGGATGAAACTAGAGATTGTCATGTAAGTAAAAAGCTAGACACATAAAGGCGATACAATTTATTTTCTTTCATATGTGCAGTCTTAAAGAAAATCTGAATGTATAAGCGGCAATGAGAAAAAAAAAGCAGGACCCAATGGGGGAGGGGTGATATCTGTGAGTAATAAGGGGAATAAATACAGTCCAAAACACATTATATACGTGTATGAGACTTAGTCAAGAAATGGCTCAGTACTTAAGAGCACCTGTTATCATTTCAGCACACCCAGGTTTGATTCTCAGCACATATATGGCAGCTTCCAACCATTTGTAACTCCAGTCTGAGAGGATCTAACACTTTTAGGCCCAACTGGGCAAGTAGACATGCACGTGGTGCACAGATGTACATACAAACAAAACAGCCATATACATGAAGTAAATGAATAAAACTTCTAATAACCACCATTGTATAGTGAATATATCCTAATCAAAAGGATCTCAAAGCCTGGAATGCAGGAAAAAGGCTTCAGTATATACAGTAATATAAAGTAATGCATAAGTCCCACTATGGGAACTGAAAACTGGAGATAAAAAATATGGTGACCATGTAGATTTCTAGCTGGAAGAATGTTAAGCCACAGGGACACCAACTAAGCTGATGAATGCGTGAGGATAGTTCATTTCTGTTAGCTGTAAGAAGATTTGCTGTGACTAATTAAAATTGCATCCTTTAACTATGCAATAAGCATTAATTAAAAGTGACCCAAAATTATCGTGGAACTCTTCTGTAACCCAATGACTAAGGGAACCCTGAGCACCATCAAAAGTTGTATACAGTAGCAACAACAAAATCATCACACAGAAACCAGGGTAACAAATCTACCTAAGACATTGAGATATGTTAAGGAAATATTTAATGTTAAAGGGGAAAATGGCTACCTCAAGGCTCAATTAATTGATAAGTAGTCTAAGTGAAAACAAGGATGAACATGTCAAAGTGGAGCATAGGAAGGTCCTCAGTTCTATCCCCAACACTGACTAAAAATTTCAAAACCCAGAACTAAAATTTAAGTAGTATAAGAAGCATAACAACAGAAATTAAAGATGGTAATTATCTTAACATTATGGAAAGATGGGGAAATTAGAATTTTCTAGACAAGCAAAGGAATCATTGGTCTCATGATAGAAGATAATTCAGAAACCATGCTTTGAAGAGACGCTAGAATTATGGAGGCCAGATAATTTGACGTGTCTTGAAAGTAGCTATTGCTGTCTGTGACTGTAGTTTTAAAATCACATATCATGTTTTCCTTATATGTTCTCTAAAAGTTTACTTTTTAAGGATTATTTTAAATGTTATTTTATCATTTTTAATAATGTGTACATGTGTGTATATGTATGTGTATATGCACGTAAGTGCTGGCACCTGTCCATGCCAGAGAAAACAGATAATTTGGACCTGGAGTTACAGACAACTGTAACCACCTAATTGTGTGCTAATAATAAAATTCTGTGCTCTTAACCAATGAGCCATCTCTCCAGCCCGATTGCCTGAAATCACAGTTAGCATTCAAATCAGACAGGTGCACAATCACAAGTCCAACTTGATGTCTCACATTTCATGTATAGTTTCTTGATATTTTTTGCACAATTTATATGATTTATTATGATCTCTGCTGTGGTTTTCTAATAACATAATTCCTCAGTAGGATTATGACAACATGTTCAGTAGTCAATGCTGTATGTGTGCATATCTTGAAGATTGAAGCCTGTTCGTTAGTTTGTTGATGAATCTCAAGACACGTGTTTTACAGCCTTCTTTCACTGAAACTCTCTTTATATGCCTTGCATCATTCTTTACTAATTTATGAATATAATACATTGGGATTCAAGCTGTAGGCCCCGTTTATAATTCTCAGAACCATGTTTTACAAAACAAAAGTTTAAAAAGTTGCTGTTTTTAAAAGATGGTTCCTCATTTTTGTGATATATCTATACTTGTCCAGTCTCCTGAGTCTCTTTATTTTAAGTTTCTTGGGCACAAAAGTACTGAAAGAAACTTAATGGAAGAAAATTAGGAATAACTAATGTTTTAATATTATGAGAATATAATAATAAAGTATCTAAGAACTATATGTTCAAGAATAAACTGGATATTCATCAAGTTTTATACATGTATTTTAAAATTCCACTTTCAATCATTCAGATACTACTTATTTAAGGGGCACATATTTATCTATTGAACCTGACAGCAAAGAGGAATATAATTCAAATGACTATTGGAATAAGAGAATTCATTTTAATCTTATATTACCAAATAAAATCTTGATCATAGTATTTCAGGTAAATGTCTAAATAGGAACCTTGTATAATATTTTAGTAGGATGTTGTTTTATTTACATAGACATTTCTCACAATAGTTGCCTACTTTAGTTAAGTGTTGTGTTTCTAGTAAGTAAGTATGATTGAATAAGCATTGCATAAATGTGACTGGTTTGATTTGGATTGGTCTATTTCTGCAAGGTGCACACATCAAAGAACAACTTTGTTGACACTGCATAAAGCTCACAAAGTGCATTCCTTGGCAGATAACAACAGCATGGCTCCTTGACTAATCATAAGGAGTATCTTTGACATTTCATTCAGTGAGACCTGGTTTTTTAATTTTGTGGTTTCTTGTTCTAGTTTTGAATATTCTAGCAGGATTTTGTAATCATAGACACCTGGAATCACATGCCACCTTCCTTGGTTTAGTGGCTATCTTAGTTAGGGTTTCTATTGCTGAAACAACTTCAAGAAGAGAAAAATCACTGAGGACATACTCCATTTGGCTTATATTTACACACTGCAGTCCATCACTGAAGAAAGTGAGGACAGGAACTCAAACAGGGCAGAAATCTAAGGTAGGAGCTGATGCAGACACCATGGAGGGGCACTACTGACTGGTTTGCTCATCATGGCTTGCTCAGCTTGCTTTCTTAAGGAACTGCAGACCAGCAGCATGAGAATGGTACCACCTACAAAAGGCTGGTTCCTCCCCTAGTGATCACAAATTTAGAAAATGCCCACAAGCTGATCATATGAGGCATTTTCTCAGTGATGTTCCCACCTTTCAAATAATTCTAACTTGTATCAAGTTGACAAAGACGAGACAGCACAGTGACATTATGACTTAATAAGCATTTAGCCTTAATGTCAAGAATCTCCTTGAAAAGGTGATTGGACATATCAAATGACTAAATGGTTTCAACATTTCTATAAGCATGGAGCCATATGGTTAACAACAAATTGTGTTTATGAATGTCTCTAGCACATCAATAGTCCATTAAAATTACTTTTCTAAATATTTTTTTCTCATTTAGTTCCTGATAAACTGCAGAAAATGATTATTGTGTATTCCCTCAATATTTGCTCACACTATCAATTGCTTTCATAAGAAAGAATTAAACCAATTAAGGAAAATTGTTTTCTAGTAGAACTGATGTCAGGAATACAGTTAATATTTCCATGCAATATCACAATGTTCTAATTTGGCTGCTTTGAAACAACTATAAATACTATCTTTACAGAGGTTTAGAAAATGAGATTCACATTTAATATGCCAGATATCATGCTATGTATTTTTTTTTTTGGTAGTTAACAAGGATGAATGTGAAACTTAGTAGGTAAAAATATGATGATAAGCATAATACTCGTTATTTACAAAAAGAATAATAGTAATTTTGCAGTGAGGAAAGGAAACCACACAAGAGCCATCTTCACCAGGTATTGATATTGACACTCAAGAAAACACACTGGTATCATGCGTGATATTTTCTGCTTTGTTCTGCAGAAAGAGAATGCTTGAGTCTATTACAAATAGTGGAGATTTATGTCTCATAGAACTAGAGACTGGTAAGTCTCATGTCAGGGTTATGTTTATGGTAGGAGACTTCTTGAATCATCTCATTGCAGAAGGCGTATGGGTAAAGGAGCATCTAAGAGAAGCAACAAAGGCTGGGGCAAACTTACATTTGGAGCATACTTATTCTCATAACTACCTAAGCCCGAGGTTATACCAGCTGGGCTCTGGAGTCAGGGTCATCAAGACCCGATTGTATCTCACTGGACACACTCTTCACTCTTCAGTTTTGTCTCTTTGCAGAATTAAGATTCCAACCTACCAACTGTAACCATGATAATGTGTCTCCTGATAGGTTGCACAGAGCAGGACAAAATTCTAATGGCATTGCCTTCTCACTAGGAGAAGACATCTGTATGTAACCATGAGGACATTTCAACCTCACAAAACTAAAAGATTGTCATGAAAAGTGTAAACGATGTGAGAAATAAGTGCAAATTTCATCTTACACCCAGCCTGCACGAGGGCAAGATGATAGCTGGATGATAATGTACAATGAGCAAGATTAGACCAACGTATCTAGATTAATTAAGAGCACTGAACAAATATAAGTAACTATTGTGTTATTCTTTTAAAGGCAGTTTTATAGGATGGGGAGAAAGCTATGTGGGAACTCTCAGAAGTCTGAACATTTTAGAAGTTTGAACTTATCTCATCACTGAAGGTTACAAAGGTGTCATGACCTGAACCCATTAGAATGTAATGGGCCTCTCATTTCAAAAAAAAAAAAAAAAAAAAAAAAAAAAAAAAAAAAAAAAATGTTTGACTCAAAACTGTCTTGGCAACTATGTCTTCTGTTTACACCAGTGTTTGTATCCTTCAATAGCTAGTTACCACCTTGAAGCCTAAACACTGTAAAACTTTCATATCTTTCCAGATATAATGTTTTCATTGGGTCTAGCAGGGGCTTGCTCTCTGTGGGTCAGCTAGAGGCCAAGAAGAGATTTCTAAACACTTGCTAAACAATACAGTAGAAATTAAGTGCAGAGTTCAGCATGGTCTGGAATCAAATAATCTATCCAAATGTCTCAATATTTATTTTCACTTTCTCTCTTTCTTTCTTTCTTTCTTTCTTTCTTTCTTTCTTTCTTTCTTTCTTTCTTTCTTTCTTTCTTTCTTCCTTCCTTCCTTCCTTCCTTCTTTCTTTTCTTTTCTTTTCTTTTTTTTTTTTTTTTTTTTTTTTTTTGAGAAAGGGTTTCTCTGAGTAACCCTGGTTGTCCTGGAACTCACTTCGTAAACCAGGCTGGCCTTGAACTCAGAAGTCTGTCTGCCTCTGCCTCCCAAGTGCTGGGATTAAAGGCGTGTACCACCACTGCCTGGCGTCATTTTCCTTTTTCTTAATTTGTTTTTGAAATATAGAAAGAAATATGACTAGGCAGGAAACATATTCACAACGCCAAAATAAAGATAAGCAAATAGAAACTCTTAAAGTAACAGAAAGCACCTTTCTCAAATCAAAATGATTTAACTAAGGAAGCACCATACAGGGCCCTGATGGCATGACATGGGGGGCCCTGGCATATGTGTACTCCCTGAAATATGGTGTTAAAAGTGTTGCAGGCTGGTCTTCACATCAAATAACCTACACTGCCAAGTCTGTTATTTTATTCTTTTCCCCTATAAGGTGAGATAAGATGTTATTATTATTTTTATTTTGTTTTGTTAGTTTTATCTAATAAATATTCATATGTTTTATCTTTTATTATTTTAAAGTCCAGTCATTACCCCTTTCTTGGTTCACCCTGCCCACCCACAGTTCCTCATCCCATTCCTCCTCCCACCCTGTCTCCAAGAGGATATCTCCATTCTCCCAACCCCACATCCCTGCCAGGTATCCCCACTCCCTGAGGCCTCAAGTCTCTGGAGAGTTAGGAGAATCTTCTCCCACTGAGTCCAGACCAGGCAGTCTTCAGCTCTATGTGTGTTGGTGGCCTCAGACCAGCTAGCATATGCTGTCTGGTTGGTGGCTTAGTGTCTGAATGATCTCAGGGGTCTGGGTTAGTTGAAAATGCTGATCTTCCTATGGGGTCACCCTACTCCTGAGCTTCTTTCAGCCTTTTCCTAATTCAAACACAGGGGTCCCTGACTTCCGTCCAATGGTTGAGTGTGTGTATCTACATCTGTCTCAGTCAGTTGCTTGTTGGGCCTCTTGGAGGACAACCATGCTAGGCTCCTGTTTGTAAGCACATAGTAGCATCAGTAATAGTATTAGGCCTTGGACATCCCCTTGAGATGGATCCCAAGTTTCCCTCAGTCTTCTCTCCATTTTTATCTCTGCAATTCTTTTAGACATGTAGAAATTGAGTCTCTAAATGTATATTTCGTTTATTTTTTTTAACATTTCTTAGTATTATCTTTCTCTTGCATGAGCAGTTATAGAAATACATTCACCTATAAAAGCAATAGACATTAATAGACATTAAAGTTGATGGAGTAATAGAAACATAATCGTGTCCTTGTATTGTGTACCAGTGTTCCAGTCATTTCCAGGCATAGATACAACAGGGCCCCCCTATTTAACTCATGTATATGCTTAACTCTTCACCTTCTCTGAAATCTTCAGTGACTACATGACCTAAGGACACATTTCTCAGAATGTAGCATCTTTACTCAGTGATTCTTGATTGTCCAGCTGTATGATTAGAAAAAGATCAAAGTGACAGGTGGTATAACAGGAAAACATTAAAGAGACTGAACAGAGTATGGAGAGATGTGTACATACTGACACCAGCAAAGCAAATGACTTTGGATTTAAAGTAGACTCTGCTCCCAGGCCACAAAAGATCCTCATACAATTTAAATGCAATGCTGGAACAGGTAGAAAAATTAATAAGACTTGCTCCACACAGGATTTGTAAAAAATGGGATTTTTTTTTTTTACCAATTCTCATATTATGGGAGTCATCAACAGGACACTTGTTTACTAATCCAGTGACTGAGATAATTGAAAACCTAATTTAAAAATCAAAATGTCCGTTTAAGTGAGCTAGTCAATAAGCAGACACATAATCCTGGGAAAAGGCTATTCTTTTCACAGGTACATCTCATCAATACAATTGATTTTCAGAGTTAGACATTATAACCTCCTCAGCATTTTTTGTCATCACAAACTAAAGTTTAATTAACCCTGGACATAGTGCAACACTCATCAAGCAGAGTATTCATAAACTTGGAAATGCAGCGTAAAAATGAGAAGATTGCTGCTTTTTCAGAATTAGAGATTAAAGAAACTATCACTGTAGCTTGTTTATTTCCTACCTGAACAAATACTCATTGAGTGTCCAGTTTATGTCTGCAATGCACTAAGTTGGAGGGGAACTTCCTGGGAAATCTCTTCAGATATTAAATTTCACTGGAGTATATACATTGTAATCTGCAGAATATAGTATCTGGACTTCAATCTAATATGTCTCTATCTTAAAAGCAAGCGAAGCAAACAAAACAAAAACTTTCATAAATTGAAATTCCCACAAACAATAAGAAGTTCCTGAAATCAACAAGCTATTCAGGACCCCTCCCCAAGGTTACAGAAGCAATAGATGAACTCTGGGGTTGGATAAGTTTTTGGAGCAGCCGAGCTCTCTAGAAGAAACCCACAGAGCTGCTTATATGCCTGGGAGTAGTGCAGAAAACTGCAGCGTTCTAGCTTCCCTGACTTGTCGCTCATTCTAGGTGCACTTTTAGTTATCCTTTGAGTTGTCCAGGCCTCTGTAAATAACCGCACAATACTCTTCTACTCAATACAAAAACCCCACTCGAACATCAAGTTGGACTTCAGTAGAATCTGACTTACTTAGATCTGGATTCAGGAAATAGGAGCTAAAGTCCGGCATTTCTCATACATGTCTTGTCTTCTTAGTGTTTTCTTTTGAATTCATTTTGGATAGGGAGGTTCTATGTATATATATGATATTTGAAACTCTGAAACCATTGCTGAGAGGAAATGTTGACAAGTATGAAACATGTTAAAGTAACAAGCAGATTAGTTTCTGAGTAACATCATCTTAATATGTTTATTTGGTTCAACATACATTCCATGAAACTTTCCACTGAAAAGTATTGAAGTGCTGACTTAGAAAACCCTGTTTCTGCCTGAGTACACCAAGAAACATGGCTGGACCAGTCCTGCATCAGTGATACTCAAATAGGTGTGATGGCAATAGAATTTTCCTATGAGTGTATTTAAAGCTCCACAATGCCCTTCCTATCCTTAGTAGATTTCAATATTTCCTTTAGAAAACAATGCTTCCACTTTTAAAAGTTAAGTATTTGCAAACAAAATATTACTTTCAATGTACAAGTACAATGTACACTGGGACGGGTGCTGTTTTAAGTAAAGTTCAAGTGCTACATCACTGTATAGTAGTGACAATCTTAGAAGTTCAATGCTGTTCTTATTCCCATTTAACAAATGAAGAAAAGGTAAATATTACACTTCAGGTAACACTAGATGCTGGAAAAGTACATACTCAGATCCAAGCTGTCTGTGTTAAACACACTGGCTATAAACAAATTCTAGATAGACATATACTAAGAGAAGTTTTATCTTTTCCTTTTACCATGACAGTCTGAGGGTTCTAACTCTGGTCATCAGGCATCATAGTTGGTAAGCACCTTTACTCACTGAACCTTTAGCAAAATTCATGTATTGAAAAGATGAGTAGTATTGAATAGAAATGTATAGTGTTTACCTCATTTGGGACTATCAAAAGGTAAGAATGTATCTATCTAGAATTATTTTATAGCCAATCTATTTAAAAGGGAATATATTACACTCTCTTCAGTGAGTGCCTTTGGTTTTATAGCTAGAATAGTGTCCCTCCCTGTTGAAAAACCCCAATGAAGAAAGAAGGTTTGTGATGGTTTGTATATGCTTGGTCCAGAAAATGGCACTATTAGGAGGTGTGACCTTGTTGGAATAAGTGTGTCACTGTGGGTGTGGGCTTGACGACTCTCATGCTAGCTGCTTGGAAGTCAGTATTCTGCTAGTAGCCTTCAGATAAAGTTGTAGAACTCTCAGTGTCTCCTGAACCATTCCTGCTTGTATATTGCCATGTTTCTGTCTTGATGATAATGGACTGAACCTCTAAACTTATAAGCCAACCCCAATTAAATGTTGTTTTTATGAGTTGCCTTGGTCATGGTGTCTTATTTTTATTTTATATGTATAATTTATGTGTGTGTGTGTGTATATATATATATATATATATGTATATGTATATATGTATATACATATATATGTGTATATATATGTATATATGTATATGTATATATATATATTCATATACATACACATACATATATATGTATATACATATATATGTACATATATATGTACATATACATATATACATATACATACATATACATATATGTATATACATATGCACATATATGTATGTGTATGTATATGTATATATATGTATGTGTATACGTATATATATACATACATATACATATATATGTATACGTATATATATACGTATACATACATATACATATATATGCATATGTATATACATATATGTGTATATATATGTATATATGTATATACATATATATACATACATATATATGTATATATATTTAGTGTATATATATGTATATTACTTGTTTCAAGATGCCCAAGGAGGCCAGAAGAGGGCCTCTGATCCTCCATAACCATCACTATTGATGATGGTGATCCACTAGTTACAGGTGCTGATAAACCATCTTAGTTCTTCACCTCATCCAGAATAAATTTTAAGACATATCATGTCAAGCATACATCTGCTATAATTTGTATTTAGAATATCTCCAAAGGCTCAAGTGTTAAAGACTTAATATTAATGTGGCTATTGGAAACCTTGGAAAATAGGGAACAAATATATAAAATTCACCATGATGGATTTCATTGGGTTCTTATAATTTAATATTTCTGAAGCCTCTTCTAGGCTTTTCCTAGTTATTTGAGAGTTTACTACATTCAGTGGTAATGGTGGTCTAGCCCTACACTAATTGTATTAGTTTTGTGGAATGTATAATTCTAGGTCACTCTTTTCCTATGAAATGTCATCTCTTCTCTGACCTCCAAGAGCACAGAGGACAGTGGTAACAACAGGTACCTTCAGAGACAGAGAGAGACAGAGAGAGAGAGAGAGAGAGAGAGAGAGAGAGAGAGAGAGAGAGAGAGAATGTAGGAAGGCTAAGCTTCACAGCTTGCCACACAAATATGACAAATATGACGACTGGAATTAGATCCTCATTATCTATGGAAAGGTAGAGGGAGAGAACTGACTAAACAAAGTTGTCATTTGTCTCTCAGAAGTATTCCATACCCAGCCCCAAAGGAATAATACACACATAATAATAAACTAATTGTGGTGCTGCTCACAGTAAGCTAGTAGAAACAACATTCTCTTTAAAGTTCATCCTTTAACAAAATAGGCACACAATACCAGGTACTTCAAAGATTGGAAAAAACAAACTGAAATAATACAAGAAAACTACAGGGTGAAATTACCACCCACAGTCAAATTTGTCTTTTCAAAAGAAGCATTATCCAAATTTACTACTAATTGGAATGCGCATTGAAGCAATAAGAATCTTTGTGAAGAAAGAACTCTTCAGAGTTTTGTAATGATTTTTGTAATGCAGACATATATGTATGTATATGTACATATAGTGTGTGTGTGTGTGTGTGTTTGTGTGTATATGTATGTGAAAGCTGTCAGACGTCTGTGGAATAAAATTTAAATGTTTCAAGCCATCATCAGATGAGAAGACCATCTAGAGCCATTACAAACCTTATCCACATTGTAATAGGAGTGAAATGAACAGTGCACCAAGCAATCCACTCTGCTGCTGTTTTTCATTTAAAGACTCAACATTCCCATCAATGAAAGGAGAAAAGAAAAATTAAGCCAGAGTGTGTTTATAGTTGGGACAAAAGTACATTACAAATGCTCAGTAAAAGGATGCACAGCCAGATAATGATGTATAGGTGCAACAGTGTTATGATATACATATATAATAAATGTACATACATACACACACACACACACAATGGAGATATATATATATATATATATATATATATATATATATATATATATATATATATATATACCTCCATTGATTGACCTGGCATATTCTCCATATATCTACCTTTTAATCTACTATTAATATTTTAGTCAGGTGGCCTATCTGTCTTGCTAGCTGGTCCTTTTGAAAAAAGACATAGACTCCTCTAAGATGCCTTTTGTACTGAGCCTCATGGCCTCATGTTGGAACTTCTGTATCTTTGTATCACTCAGTTTTGCCATAAAACCTGAATGATTTTTAGTATGAGTTCCTTCCTTGAGTCTGACCAAAATTAAATTAAATTAAATTAAATTAAATTACAAAATAAAATATTCTTTGATCATGCTCTAGTCATTAGTCATGTGTCTGAATATTTTACTGGGCTCAATTATGCACTTACAAAACTTTAACAAAACTTGTAGTGATAGTTGAACAAGAGTCCATCCTCCATATCCTACCAGGATGATATTCTATCATCTCCTAAAATACCCTGTGCCTTCTGATCACAGTGTCCTGCCTTCTGAAACAGTGGCAGTAAGTCAATTTAACTAGAAACCCCCTCAGTCTGGAGATAACATTTTAGCAAGAAATAAGCTTTAAATTTAAGTCCTTGAGCAAAAAGAGTGGTCCATTCCTTCATAGTCAACCTCTTGGCTATAAAGCCCCATTTGCTTCTGTACTTAGAACTGAGCTCATTCCTGTACTTATTCCTGCTTGTGACATTACAATAATCAATAACTTATTTTCATAATTTCAGCTCTTGTGATCCTATTTTTAAGATTTTACTTTTAATTATGTGTATATGCATGTAGGATATGCGATGTATTTTTATATCTATGTATATATGGGTGTATGTGAGTATCTATGTGAAAATACACTCATGTAGCCATACAAGTGTCTGCAGAGGCCAGAACAAGGCATCACAACACTTAATATTGAGGTTATAAGTAGTTGTGAGTCACCTGATGTGGGTGGTAGGAAATGAATTCGGATAGCTCCCCACATACTCTTAATTGCTGTGTCATCTCTCCAGCCCCCTTTTAGTGAGCTTTTGCTTTTGAAACAGATTTCTTTCTTATTTTTCAGACAGTGTTTCATGTAGCCCAATGCTGTTTTTGACATCATTATTTAAGCAGTGACGACTTTGGACTTTTGGTCGTCTGGCTTCCACGTGTCCAATACTGGGATTACATGCCTCTTCACCACATCCAGTTAGTGTGGATCTAGGGCACAAGCCTTAGAAGTTTCTGCATGTTAGGCAAGCACTCAACCAACAAGCTTCATTCCCAGGCAGGTGGTTAACATTTTTTTTTTTTAATAAAAATTTATCAGGACTTTCTAAAAAAAAATTCTACAAACTCATTAATCTTTTAAGGTCCTTGGTTTCCTTTAGTGATGGTTTCTTTTTAATCTCACAATAACTCTGGATAGGTAGGCAGGTATTTTTATCCCTTTCTTTCAAGTTATAAAATTGAGGTACAGAGAGGTCAGATCTGAGAAAATGAGCGTGGGAGCCAAGGTCTCCTCATTTTCAACCCCAGACTCCTTGTGCTATGATGGAGATGCATCTCTGGGAGTTTGGAATGGGACTGTTATCGATGGTCTGAGAGCAGAACAATTCTAATATGTCTGGCTGTTGAATCAAACTCCGCATCTAGCACTGAGTTAAGTAATGTGGATTTGAAAATATAGAAAGAAACGCCCAGAGCTACAGAATATAAAATGTCGGCACAGAGAAGAAACAAGTCCAGGCTGGCTTTTACGTTTAAAATCAGAAATGTCTAAATAGCCATCTCATAACTGTATAAGTTTGAATAAAGGACAAAAATACCCAAATAACCATAATAATTTTAATGCAGAATGTTTGCTTCATTGCTTGCAAATATGCTATGGGTTTGTTTACAATTTTCACTTCCTAACATTTAGGAAGGCATGCTCCTTGTTTTAATCTGTTCCCTGCAAAATTAGTCTTTAGCATCCAACTTACAGAGATCTTAAATGATGATTCAGGAAATGGAGCCTAAACAAATGTACAATGGAGAGATTGCAAACACACAAAGTTAGATTCTAGCATGCATAGGTGTTACATAAATACTGTGAATTGCAATTTGAAATAAAAATAGAGAAGGTAAATGGAGTGCCTTGGAGTTTCAAACATGAATTAACTGATTGCTAAGTTTTACTTTGTTTTTAATATTGAAAAAAGTAAAGAGAGTCTTAATTTATATCTCCCCTCCTCTCTCTCTAGAATGTTTATATAAGACCACAAACTATTATGGACATTACAGATGATTGTGAATGAAAGGGCATTTGTTTTCTTTAAATTATGTTCCTAGTAAGACATTGTTTTGCCCCTCCACTCACTCACTGTGAGGAATCAGGAAGAGGCCAGTATTGCTTTTTCATGGAACCTTAGTCTTCTGACTGTCCCCCTTTTATCTTCTGCTTGCCCAGAACAGTATTAGTTATCGACCCCTGGTTCTTTCTCTTGCAAAATTTAAATTTGACTTTTCTGGCTTAATTTGTTGACAAAATGCAGACCCATGAGCATGCGAATTTTTTAAGTTGGTGATAAGATTTGAAAAATCTACACACCTTCCCTTAGGGCTTAAATTTAAAATCTGTTTTTATCTAAATTACTAGGGAGTTTTGCATCAAGAATTGTCTATGAGACATGAGAAAAATCTTCCTTCACGTGAATCCTGCTTCCTATTTCCTATTTCCTCTTTTCTCTTGTGGGTTTAGTAAGTTTCTGGGTGATATATACAAAAATAGAGCTGTGTGTATGTGTGCTAATGTCTGCTTGTATGCGTGCACATATGTGTGTTCATGTATGCCTATGTGTGTATACATACTTTTGTATGTGTATGTGCATGGTTTTGTTTGTATGCATATGTTTTGTGTGTGTGTGTGTGTGTGTGTGTGTGTGTGCCCATGTTCATGTATGCCTGTATGTATCTATTTCTTTAACCTCCTGTTTTTGGGTTTTGTGTGCTTAACTACGTGTTCATGTGCTTGTATCTTCATTTATCCCTATGTATATTTGTGTGTGCTTGTAGCTATATATGTGTGTGTGTGTATGTGTGTGTGTGTGTGTGTAGGTGTGATGTATATGGGGGTAGGGTATACCACAGTACGGATGTGGAAGCCAGTGTCGTTTCAATAATGTCTGAATCATTATGCTGTTTTGAAGACCAAAAGAGTCAATTCATTTAAGCATCTACCCTGATACACAGAATCAGATATTAATGACAACTTCACATACAAAAGTATGGTGTGAATATTCCACACCAATGATATTTGAGTAATGACGAAACAGTACTTCAAAATAAGTTATTTGCTTCTAGAGATGCAACTGGTAACTAATGAGCCCAGGATTACGTATCAATTTGATGCCTTGTGCATTATATTGTCTTCCATACATTCAGTTTCTTCACTCAAGCCTGTAACTTGGTCAGCAC
Organism: Arvicanthis niloticus; assembly: GCF_011762505.2. Classification (NCBI taxonomy): domain Eukaryota; kingdom Metazoa; phylum Chordata; class Mammalia; order Rodentia; family Muridae; genus Arvicanthis; species Arvicanthis niloticus. The sequence continues at coordinate 67,539,956 of NC_047665.1, read as the reverse complement.
ATGTTGTCAGAAGTATAAATGTACTTTGTTAATTTTTTTCTGACACAAGAAACAATAAAGCCTATTATGGGATAAAATTCAAGTTCAAGCAGGTTTTAAAGTGTTGAAAATAATCCTATAATAACCACTTCTTGGAAAAAATATATAACTCATCAGACACACCATGGTTGAAATAATGAGCTAATCAAAACAGTTCTCAAGTTTTCCTTAGTATGTTATATACAGTTGTATATGACAATCACAGAATTGAGCGCGTGGAAGGATATCACATATGAACTGGAGACTTTTCTCACTGTGGAAAAAAGAACTATTAAATGTCAAAGCACTTACTGCGGCTTGCCGATGAGTGTTGGAAAGTATCCCGTGAATCTTCACTTTGTCTTTTTCCATTTGGTCTATATTCACCCACAGATCCCGGCTGGCAGAATCTGCTGGGCCGTATATCCGGGAAATGTAGTAATTGTGATCTGTGTCCTCCTGCATTGGTGGACAAAGATGACCATTAACAACAGTAACGTTTCTACCAATTTTACTTTCTTAAATAATTCTTCTATAACTAAAGGTTATCAGGGGTCTTCATACTAGCAAATGACTTAAGTAGACTCTTAGCAAAGTAAATTAAAATGAAAATGATATATGTAAAATAAGTCATCCTCTTTAAAGGAAACATTTAGATACATAAAACATAGAAGCAAATTACTACTTTGTGCACATCTTTTCTTTTTGGCCACAGTAATAATACTTATCTGCTAACAAGACAAAAATGCTTGATTTAGAAATATTTACTCAAATTTAAGCTATATAATTATAGTGAGTGACAACAAAATTAACTTATTCTTTAAAAAAAACATAATATTGGGGCCTGTTTTTAGTTAATGGTCCCATCAATTCAGATAATTTCTTAATTTGGATAATTAAAATCTACTTTTATTTGAATTCTCAGTATGAGCCTCCACTATAATGCTTCTCACAGAGATTTTATTTTTGTTTCAGGCTCAATAGGGAAAGGGGATATTTTAAAATCATATGACACTAGGATAATACAGATCATATACATGTATCAGCCACAGAATGAATTATGCCTACGAGGGGTTTGGGGGTGGCTCCTCCATTGTAAGCATTTGACATTCAAATATGATGATCTGTGTTTGGGTGTCAATCAACAAAATAAAGCCAGATGTGCCACAATGTGTCATTTAAAAAATATTTCACTTTTCTTTCTATGTGTTTATAATGCATTTTTGTCTGATATGTGGGCATGTGCACATCGATGCTGGTGTGTTTGGAGATTAGAAGAGGGCTCTTGATATCTTGCAATCTAGAGTTAAAGACAGTTGGAACATATATGAAGGGAGTGGTGGGAACCCAACTTGGGTTCTTTGGAAGAACCACTGAGCCATCTTACCATCCCCAAAGAGATCTGTCTGTTTATTCAGCACTTTGAGAAAGGCTGTGGAGAAAAGCAAATGACTGGACCTCATTGGCCAGACAGCCTTCCAACTTGTGAACTCTGTATTCAGTGGGTGACTTGGACTCAAATAATAAGTTGTTGAATTATAGAGCAAGACAGCCAATATCAACCTCTGGCTCTGAATGTATTAGACAGACAGACAGACAGACAGACCCCCACACACACATACACACAAATATACATATATATCACAAACATATATACATATATATATATATATATATATATATATATATATATATATATATATATGTTATGACTTTCTGAAATCATGCTTTCAATTTTCAGCTAAGTCAGCCTACCTATCTTAAAAACAACATCATGTCCTGAAAGTATTGAAGTTAAGCTAAAGACTTGTTACTGAGTTATATAGCTCAAGCTTGCCAAGTTGTCATGGAAACTTTTATTCAAAGATGAAAGCAATTTATTGTTTACCTAAGCATGTAGGCACACAAGTTGTTAAATCCCAGGGGGGTGTTTGTTTCAGACACTTAGGAAAGCCATAAAATAGATGCCTCCAAAATGTGACATTTTAGCACCAGTAAATTATTCAAACTCCTTTTTGTCATATTTTTTTTTTAGGCATACTAATACTTAGAGAGTTATTGAAAGTCACTCTGGGCACAAAGAGTTTTATTTTCTCTTCTAAAGAAAAACTGTTTCTAACACAAGAGACAATAAAACAACGGGCTAGTGTGATGTGCCTACTTGCCAATTCATTTAGGAAACCAACTGTTACTGAAAGTAGATGGCTCAGTTGGTGACTGTAAATGCTATAAACTCAGGTTGACAAAAATGCCTGCAAAAGGGTAGCTGTAGGGAAACATAGGGCATCTTCCAAAAACCTCAGAGGACAAGTCACCGTAGCTACAGGCATGAACCAGTCTAAGCCACCTATCTTCAGCATCCTCTTCTGCCAGGGCTGGTGAGGCAATTAACTATAGCACTGATGCTTAGAAACAGCAATGACATTTGAACTTTAAGTTTATTTCATTGAGAACTAAAAGAAACTGAGAACATATTGTATGTCAATCCACGTGTTAATAATGTCATATATCTGGATATATTAAACATACTCAAGGTTCTCAAGCATAGTCATAAACTTACGACTACCAAATAGATAGTAGTCTATAATAAATAGGATTTAAATGCTCTTTACAAATGTGGAGGTTTATTTTATTCTTGTAAAAATGTTTAGCAAGGCATTATTATTTATTTAAATGTAAACACATTTGAAATACCAAGTGTGTAAATCAGACTTTCCAGACAAAAAGAGAAAAACATCAATTCTCTGCAATCTAAACCAATGTGCTACTCTAAGAAAGGAAAGGGGGTGATACAGTAATGAATCTGAAGAAAGAGCAAAGTAAGAGTGAGTGCTCGACGATGGATGAACTCGTGATAAATGTGACTGCATTTGTACTCTGCCCACCCAGCCTCAAGAAGTACACAGTATGAAAATAGAAAGCACAGTGAGGTAGCCTGTCCAGGACAGATGCTATGAGATAAACATTGTAGAGCCTCCCTCAAAATCTGTATATTAAAAATCCAGCTCCCAACATCCTTGAAGTTTTCCAGAGGGTCTCTATTGGGGTAGTTAAAGTTCAACAATGCCATCAGCCTGGAACGTTGACAATATTTGGTTCATAGACATAAAATTGGGCATGGATTGGATTTTCTCACTTCCACTTCTGGGTACTCTCTTCCACATATCTTTTCATCCTTTACTCTCCTCTTCTCTTAGATTCTCTTCTTCCTCGGAATAGGTTCTCATAAAATTTGCAATAAAATTGTATATAGTATGAAAATTCCTGTTGATAATCCCTCTCCTTTTCATTCTCTTGACACAGGTTTGCTAGAGCCCATTAAATATCTCAGGCTAGTCTTAAACTTATGGCAACCTCCCAATGCTAGCTTATGGGAGTGAGTCTGCACACTTGGATCAAAAGAAATCCTATTGATATCTGAAACAGACAAATCAGATTATATGCTATAGTGAGAAAACATTGGATAATCTAACACCTCCATAACATCTCATAGAAACAGAATCTACAAAATCTCAGAAAACAAACTCATGACTCAGTTTTCTCCTTGACGAATTACATTTTTAAGTAAAAAGAAGTGTCTTTTTAATATACAGAGATACAGAGAAAATATGACATTAATGAGAAGTTCTTGAACATATAGTACCTACTATCAAATCAGTCGTGGGGTTATTAAATTCTCTATCATATGGATTTCAGTGAGCAATTAGCTATGTACTACCCTGGCTCTATATACAAGTACAGAAGCTATGGCAAAAGTTTGATGATGAGTACTGACTATATGTCAAGAATACGTCACATAAGGTCAGATGCAGTTGTTACAATTACAAGTGAGTATGTAATTTCTTTCCATCATGAATATATAGTAATAATATTCAAATTGTTATGTATTGAGCATGAAATGCCCTTCAGAGGCTCGTGTTTTAAATGCTTGCTCCCCTGTTGATGGCATTGTTTGGGAAGTTTGTAGCATCTTTAGGAGGGAGACCTCAGATGAAAGAAGTCCCTAGGGACAATCCTGTGTCCTGGCTTGTCCATTGCTTCTTGATCCACTATGATGTGTACTGCCTCCTCCACATGACCCTGCTCCATTAACTGAAATGTGCTGCCATGACTTTACTGTCACAAGGGATTCAAGTCCTATAAAACAGTGACCCCCAAAGAAGCCTTTCCATCCTTAGTTGTTTCTGGTAGTCATTGTGATAACAAAATAATTAATATACTGATATGATTAGCTCATAATTCATAGCAGTGAATTAACAGATAGACCTGAAAGCATAGAAATACTTGGTACAAAAATTTTAATCTTTTAAGGTCACTATTGGAGGCAGAAATTTGAAACTGAATAGTTAGAGTTTTATATGTATCACCAAAGGCCAACAGAAAAATATTAAACTCATTACTTTCCTCAAATATCACTTTCAAGCACATCTAAGTTTTATGAAATTACATTTATCTACATGGGAATGTGTATTTTTAGTTATTTGTCTCTTAATCCTCTCTAATTATATATGTTTGTATATGGATGTGTATAGATACATATATAATTCAATAAGAATTATATTTTTAGGAGGTACAGGTATGAGATAGTCATGTTAGATTAGTTTCTTTGTTAAAAAGATAACTATGATAGCTAATGATAATACTTAGCTTTCTTTTAGTGTATTGCCATAGAACTAAATGAAATTAATGCATTTAAACAGATTTTTGAAGTACATGAGCAGGATGTAAACTTTTCGCCATTATTAAGTCCAATACAGTTTCAGAATGATGGAATGAACTACATATTACTATTGAGTAGCCTTTAATACCTCTCAGCAAGTACTACATTAACATTCCCTTCAGTCATAAAAAACAATGTCATGATATGCCTTGCCATTTATTGCTATTGAGCTTGAAGAACACCACAGTTCTTAAAGCATTCTGTCCTATCTCACAGACCACTTTCCAGTTTCCTGGCTTCTACATGTGACTATTCCTTTGGGAAAAGCACATTTAACATTTAGAAGCTAAGATCTGCATAGGAGAGGAAAAAATGTTTATCTTTCTTAAGTTTCCTCACTTAATATAATATTTTCCAGTTCTATCAAATTTCCTCTAAATTCTGTTTAATTTTTTCTTTGTGGCTAAAGCTTCCATGCTGATTCCATAGTGATAACACGGTTTACACCACAAACAGTAGCAATGTCCTCCTGTGGGTTTTTTTACTGTCATATTGCTTTTTTTTTTTTTTTTCTGGAAATAGCTATTGTGACTGGGATCAGAATATCAAAGTAGTTTTACTTCGTATTATATTCTGCTATGTAAGAATATTGAACATTTTTAAAATATTTAGTATACAGTTGGACTTCTATGAGAAGTGTCCATGTGATTCATCTGTCCATTTATGAGTAGGCGGTAATGATGTATGTTTGAATTTTGCAGTTCTTTATATCTTTTAGATAATAACGCTTTAAAGTGTAGCTGGCAAAGATTATCTACAATTCCATGCGCTGTCGGTTCCCTCTATTGGAAGCTCCTTTTGTAGTGCAGAAGCTTTTGAATTTCATACAGCCAAAGTTGTCCACTATTTGAACTAATTCTAGTGCTGTTTGATGCTATTCAAAGACTTCTTACCTATATGTGCATCATGCAGTATGTGACCCATGCATTCATTCACTGAGCTGTTTTGGCATTTTGAGTAGTAAGCTAAGATTTTGGAAATAATTTGAATTGAGTTTCTTTGTGTGTTTTTTGTGTGTGTGTGTGTGTTTTGATGTGTGTTTGCATGATGATAAATATGGGAGCAAGTCTTCTTCTGGAGGAGGACAAGGAATTTGTCACCATCATTACTGAGTGCTTGCCTTGTATTCCAGTATATGTGTTTTACTATGCATCCAAAACTGTATAATATCCACAGCTATATAATATCCACAGCTATATAAGTTTATCTCTGGGTGCTCTGTTATGTTCCATGCTCTACATACCTGCTTTGGGACAATGACTATGCTTTCTTGTCACTATGGTTCTGAAGCACTGTTTGAGGGAGCGTAGTACTTCCATCTGTGTTCAGTCTTGAAGGACTTTGATTGCCTGAGCCCTTTGTGTTACAATACTACCTTTAAGGTTGAGAACTTTCTAATTTTTATTTTTCACATCTCTTGAGCCTTGAAATTCCAAAGAATGCAAAGCTTGGACTAATTTGGTTTCCTACTAGGGTCTTCTTTTTGGCTTATAAAACATCACACCTGTGCCCACTAAATGGAGAGAAAGTTTGCATTTTCTCCTTCTACCTGGTGAAAGTGTCTTAAAGGAGTAGGGTCAACCACCCCTGTGACTTCAATTAACTAGAATTATTCCCTAAATGCTTTGGATCCAAATATAGTAGCATAGGATGCTCAGGCTAGAATGCTTGCGGTTGAGAAGAAATATAATTCAATCTGTATAATATGTATATGGTTCTTTTATCAAATTTGGATTCATAGAAAAGTCTCAGATATGTCACCTTTGAAAAATCATGTAATTTTCTAGAGCTAATAAAAAAATGCCATTTATAAGCTTTCTGATATATTAGGGACTTCAGAAAAACCACAGTTGTCTGTCTTGATATAATTACTTCATAAAGGAGGAAAAAGAGAGACAAGGAAAGTGAAGTGAATATCATTTGCAATTTTAAAAAAATTATGGAGAAATGTACTGAAAAGTCATCACTAAAATTATAATGCAGTTAAGACTTTCACATCAGCAACATCTGTGGAAAAGTTGTACAGTTTCTTCCAGCCAGTCAGAACTTGGCCAACATTTTGATTCTAAGGTAACTATTACAATCCCCAACTTTCCAGTCTGGCATTTTAAATGTCAGATATATTAATGCCCTTTTAATTGGTCAGATTTTCCCTTGTGCTGTTATTCATTTAATGCTAGAGAAAATTGCTTCTCTCTTTTTTTCTTTATTCCCTAAAGCAACTATTTTCTAAAGCATGACCCCCCACTAGGTTCAGGCAGTGGCTAATCAAGGGTGGGATTGATTGAGGACCTTTTACACTACTCTCCATTTTTCGAGTCAGAACTGAACCTTTCTTTACTTTTCATTGCATGTCATTTTGTCTTTAGCTTTCTGAGCCACAATTCTTCAGTGTCATAAAATAGAAATGAGTTTAAAAGTAATCAAAGCTGCGGTGCTGGGTTGAGGCTGTTTAATATAAACGTGAGAAGATGTGCTGGACTCGGAGAGCTCTTATGGATGACCCTTGTTCAACTAGGCACTCTTATCTGCTACCATCGTTAAACAGAAAGTGGCAACCAAAAACTGGAGAGTCTACATTATTTTTCACTAACATTTACTGAAGAACATGTTCTCAACTATGAGGTCACAAAGTATGCTGAACAGAGAACAGGTACTCATCTCTGTCATCCATCACAGAGGAGTCTTGATGGTTGGTTTATTTTTGATTTTTTTTTTTTTTGTTTAAAAACTAAGAAAGCACGCAAATCCCATATTTATGACAATTGATAAGTAGGTGTGGCCATAGCTTATGAGTCACTAATACACCAAACCTCTGGTTTGACATATAACATACATTCTGTGTTTAGCAGTAACAATTGCATGAATTATGTCCTATTTTTAAGAGAAGACTTAAAAAAATCCTCTGTTTACCTTTATACTAATTCATTTCACTCCAGCCTCTATAGGTACAACGGCTGCCTTACCAAGGGAAACCTTTTAAAATGCAAAGCTAAATGCATCACTCCTCTTTTCTATAGAGGGTTTTCTATTGCACGTGGAATAAAATCCAAGTCCTTCTCACCAATGAGGCTTGATAGACATTACTCCTATGCTACCCACCACAGCACATTATGCACCGCCCAAATCCTTCTTGGTGTTAAGATGAAGCTGAGACACATAAAGTCGCTCTATCAACGCAGTGCTGCGTTAATACAGGGAGACTTGAATGTTCCTGGGTCACTCTCAAGTCTTATGGTTTTTTTTTTTTCATTACCACAATATCTTGTAGATATCAAGAACATTTCACAACTTCAAGAATACATTGCATTTGTTCTGGTGGCTTCTATGAGCCTATTCATCACCTCTGTTTACCTTTCTACTAATTCATTTCACTCCAGCCTCTATAGGTACTACGGCTGCCTTACCAAGGGAAACCTTTTAAAATGCAAAGCTAAATGCATCACTCCTCTTTTCTGTAGAGGATTTTCTATTGCACGTGGAATAAAATCCAAGTCCTTCTCACCAATGAGGCTTGATAGACATCACTCCTATGCTACCCACCACAGCACATTATGCACTGCCCAAATCCTTCTTGGTGTTAAGGAAAGTTTCATATTTTCTAGCATCACAGAGATGCAACTGTTCAAGCTATTGGATGCATAGGCATAGAGATGATGTGCCCCTATTCTTGTTCTTCATTTCTTCCTTTATGTGTTCTCTCTGTCTCTTTCTGTCTCTCTCTGTTTCCCTCTATTTCTCTCTCTCTCTCTCTCTCTCTCTCTCTCTCTCTCTCTCTCTCTCTCTCTCTCTCTCTTTCAAGAAAAGGTCACTATTTCTGCCTCACAAATGCTGGGATTAAGGCATATGTTACATTTATTCTTTATTATTTAATCCTCTTTACTTCTCTTAATGTCCTTAGATAACACTATTGCAATGCCTTTATTTTTGTTATTATCTAGTACTTTCGAATAAAATCTTCAAATCTCTCAACTCTATTCTGACTGCTTTATCATAGTGAGGAAAACATTATAATGATTACGTAAAATTCATTTATCAACCATTCATTTTGATATCCTTAATGTCTCCATGCTCAAAATCTCCTCTGACACTTGTATCTGTCTGTTCTAGAATAACAGATATTCCTTGTATTTGGTCAGTTAATATTGAGCTCCATTGACCAGGGCTTTGCCACTATGGAGTAGGATGAGCCCAGTGAGTCAAGGGGATGGATCTAGCAGGACCTCAATCATGTTCACAATGTGGTTATCTAGCACACCATTGCTCTATTAGGGCATAGGTTGCGGTTAGTGGGTTTTAGATTGCTTTGGTCCCTTGTCTAGGTCTCTGTCTACACTGGTCCTCTCATAAGTAAACTAGACTGGTTTGTTCCCAAAGTTATAGAATAATGCAAGAGACTAGACTAACAATCTGGAAGCCTCTTGAGGTATTGCTAGAAAAACCTGCATTATTTATTTTGACATCACATTATACCAGCTTGACTGTTTCCATGACGAGTCAATGGATTTGACAAAGGAGGGGCTCCAAGAATTTGTGGTTATTTTGGCACATTATTCATTATTCCTGTTCACGAGCAGTTTGGGGAGTTGTAAATATAAAACCACTCAGCCCCGTGGTTGAGGCTGCAGTTTTACTCTGAGGGGAAAATATTCTGTTAATATACAGGGTAAAATCAATAGGTTTTAGATCATCTCTAAAAGTACTTTGCTTTGCCACAGAGGCACATTTAGCATTGTAAATCTTCATACTGATTTCTAAGTCAAAGTTAAAAAGGCAAGGTCAAGTGATCAATTGATCTAAAAATCACATCTCAGAGAAAGGAAAACCTTTTTGGCCACTCTGTCAGATGCAGGTAGCTGATGCAGAGGTGAAATAAGAGCAAGAACAAGGGTAGAGGTTTTGCTCACTAGATGAGTCTTTAAGAGTTAGGAATCAAAGGGAACAAGAAGCAAAGTCGCAATCTAGTGGTTGTTTTGCTTTAGAATTATCCATGCTGGATTCAAATGAATATTTTTATAATATTGTGCTTGCTGACTATGCAGAAAGACTCACAAGTCTATAAAGCTGGCATTTATATCTTGCAATAAAATTACAAGACAGCTAGAAAAGTTTTTTTATTTCAGTGCATCCCAAGAGGCCTGTTTTGCTTTCTGACTCTGCCTTGCAAAGCCACATTTAAAAAAAATACCAGTGTTCATAGCTTCTTGCTGTCTTAACTACCAGTGAGAAGACCTCCTTGAAAAATGTATGTAGGTAAATATTCAAATTAAGGTTGTCTGGCTGAGGGAGACTTGTAAAACATCTTACTTGCAAGCATTTCTTTGAAGTGTCACTCATTTAAATTAACAAGTATTCTTGACATGTTAAATGTGTGAGAGGCCTTCAGCCAGGTACTATGAAAAAAATGCTTATGATAAATAGCTCTTGCTTTCCCAAACCCATTGAGAGGATACAGTAACATATGCTCTCAAATATTTCTCTTTGTAGCCAGCATAAGCAATATTACAATAACAGACTAAGTAGTGTAGCCCAAAGAGAAGACAGGCTTATTAATGCTTTAGAGATTAGATAAATGAGATTCAAGGGAACTATGAAATGTACTCTTGATCTTAGAGACTGAATTAGAATTTGAAATAGTCATTCTTAGCACTGATCTGAATATAGGTGAATACACAGAGGAAAAAATGTGATGATCTGGGAACTAAATAAAAAAAATGTGTACAGAGCAGGCAGCAGTATGATATGGGGATGGTTAGATATGTGGAAATTATACTTCACAATGCACTGAGTGTCATTGTAAAAAACTTTGAGAAAGAACTAGAACCAAGAGCAAAAGGGCGAGAACAGCAGGGTGGGGAAGATACAGGATGGAAGGAGGGGAAATCTCTTACATTTTAGGGAATAATCTAGAAAATAGGATAAATCAGCAAACAGAAAAAATAGAATCAGACATTGGTTTGGAAGCTATTTCAATAGGTCAAGAATAGAGCCAAAAATAGCTCAAACTGAGTTGCTTACAAAGAAGGAAAAAGGGCCATTGTGGGAAAGGCTGTGAAGAATCCCAAAGATTTTACAGTGCTTGAGAGGAGAGAAGTATTCAAAACTGACCCTGAGGTATCATTCTTCAGTGTATAAACTAGGACGGTCCACAAAGCTCTGAATAACCAATGCTAGTGAACATATTAAAGGAGAACATATCTCTATATCATACTAAATGCTAGAAAGCAATTCCAAGAGAATAAATACCATTGTTGCCCAAGCCCAGGTCATATACTAGACACAAATAAAAGAGATTTGTAGCATCCAGCCTTGATGAAGAAGCCCTTTTCGTTCCCTCTTCGAACAGCACCTGCATTGCTACCTTTCCCTCACTGCACACTTTAAGAGATTTTCCAGGTAAGACAACACCGAGAGCCAACAAATGCCTGTGAACTACAGCCATGTTTTGCGTATTTGCCCACACACTAGAATCGGCTTGAGACCTTTTTAAAATTCCAAAATTTATGCCATTGCACCAGATGGACTAAATAATAATCTAGGAAAGAGCACACTGTTGTGATCTAATGTGCAAACAAGACCTGGAATCTCTGTACAACAAGAATACCACCAGTTAGCTGAATGCTGCATGCAGACCTGATCATGCCTCCACCTACACGTATAACATTCCAATAACATTCCAGATATATTGTCAACATATTTTTACTGAATAATCAAATTTTTAGATTTTTACTACTTCTTGAGATTTTCCAAACCCCAAACAACAAGGTTTTCTCTCCTAGAATTCCGTAGAAGTCACAAAGGATCATTGCAAACAGTGATCCTCCTGTGCTAATACCAACTTCACAAATACAGGGTGTGAACAGATTTTTCTAGGACATTTGCTGATCATTTCACAAGTTATATCTGTACATGTCTAGAATAGATAAATATAAAACAATCCTTCCAATTCTGCTATGTATATCTAATGTAGCATCAAAATATGTGTTTTACCAACTTCGAAATAAAATTCAAAACAAAGCCTCTTCAACCGTTGAGTGATGGGTTTCATTGTTTTGAGCTATTTATACAGGCATAAGATTCCCATCCATCAACAAATATGATGTCTTAGTCTGTTATTCTTGCAGTAATAATAGAACAGCAAAAATCTATTAGTTTATAAACAAAATATATTTATTTTCTCATCATTCTGGATTCTGGGAAGATGATGGTAACACACAAGAGTTTGCTGAGAATCTTCTTGCTACATTTTTATGTAGTAAAAACAGACGGGCACAGAAGTAAAACACTCTCTAGAAAATATTCCCTACCATCATCCATCCATCCATAAATGTGGACATTTGTAGCTTCAACACTTCCCATATACCCTTGCTCTTAACATTGTTGCATTAGAGATAAAGTTCCTAGCATAAGGTGGTAGACACATGTGACACCATTGCAGAGAATCCTGAAGACTTGTATACATAGGCAGGATAAAATATCAATGATGAAATAACTATGACTGTCTCAAATACGGTATTAATAAACAGCACTCAGTAGAATCCAGGCCATGTGGAGAGTTCAGTATCTATACTTCTCTTGAGATCTGTGTTGATGGAGAAATCTTGGTCACTGATGACATCTAGACTTGTTCAGTAGTCCCTAGGCTTGCCTGGCTGTTGTCATTAACATCTATTCCAAATTTTGTTCTCACTATATCATTATGATTCAAAGTCTGAAATTTTTAGATATTTTCTCAATTATAATGCCAATTTTTGTCAGTATGATTGGACTTTACTCTCAAAGGGTCATTAACATTTCAGAGAGGAAGGTGGAGGACTCACACGGATATGAATGAGCAGAAAAGTGAAAATGCTCAATCAAAGGACAAAGAAGGAACAAACATTCCTCACAGCCAAGGGAGGAAGAACAGGCATAGACAGACAGACAGCACATGCACGCTCTGATACAACTGCATTCAAATGTAAAGGTGAATCCTGGTGTTTGTACTGGTTATTTTGAGTTGATGGTTCTGTAATGTGTTGAACATAGCTTCTTAATTACAGCCCATATTTTGTTGTATTGTATAGCTTAGATTTTATATAACAGCAAATGGCCCGAAGATTTTATAGCAAGAATAATGCCAAATATAGTTTGCTAAAAATGTGGAGGAATAACAGGGATGAAGTTTGCAGCCAAGAAGTAAAAGAATATCAGATTGCTTTGGACACTACAGTAGAAAATTTCTCTAGAATATCTTATTGATAGTTAAAATTACTTTCAGGTAAACATTTAAAAAAATTCTTTTGGGAATTGACTGGCTACTTTGAATTGACTCAGTCAGAGTTTTTCCTTCTCCACCATCATATCAACAATTAGGTGACTCATACTGAATAGAAATCTATTGGTTTATATTTCTGTGGGTTGCTGAGTCCAACAGTGAAGGGCAGCATTTGGCTCAGGACTTCTTGACAGAAGGGTGTGTAAAGAGAAAGCAAGAGTGCAAGGGACAGAAAGAGGTCAGGGCCAAATTCATCCTTTTCTAAGCAACTCATTCCTATGAAAACAGTTGTATGAGGGCCAGGCTTGAAAAGGGCCATATGTTCCACAACCTCCCAACCTGTTACAATGAGGCTTAAGTCTCCATATTTAAAAGTTAGCCCATACTTGACCAAGTGAATTATTTAAATGTTGCATGCCCAAAGTCTTAGTTTCATCTCCTGTTACAATAATAAACCTCCTAAGCAAAAGCAAGCTAAAAGAGAAAGAGTTTGTTTTAGCTCACACTTCAAGGTCCAGTTCATCAATAGTAGGGGCAATCAAAGCAGCAGGAGGTTGAAGTTAGTAGCTAGAGTGCCCTACAGCCAGCAAAAGGCAATGAATGGGAGAGACCACTGAGCTAGCTCTCTCCATTTTGTACCTGCCAAGATTAGCTACTCCAGGAAATCCCTCAATTCAGATGTTCTTCCCACATCAATTAGCATTAGTAATTATTAAGAATTATTTAAAATAGTAGCTATTAAGAATTAGTAAGAATTCCCATCAAGTTTGCCCAGATGATCCTATCAAGTTGACAATTAACACTTTCCATCACAGCTCTTAACAGAATCCCATTTTAAGCTGTGAGGGGACTGAAAGCTGTTTCAATGCTTGGTGCCCACTTGGTGGCACTGTTTCGAAGATTCTTTGGGATGTGTGGCCTTGGTGGCAGAGGTAGCTTGCAGGAGGAAGGCCTTGATGGTTTATATGTGCTTCGGGTTAACACTTGAGCCCTCGTTTCCCCACTTGTGATGATCCCAGTGTTCACTATTATATTCCATGCTGCAATGAACTCTGCCATGATGCCCAAGGACCCATGAACTTCAGCACAGGTCCCTGTCAACTTAAGGTGCACCATGCTGTCCCCATGATGGATTAAAATTTCCCAAAAGTTATGAGTCCAAGTAAACCTTTCCTCATGTAATATACTTCTGCAGGTTGTTTGGTCATGGTGAAGAGAAAGATAACTAACACAGGTGACATTAGTGGAGCCATAAGGGAACCTAGATTCATAGTAAAGAATTCATAAGTACATATTTCTAAAAGAGTAAAGGGATATTCATGTAGTTACTTACGTATTGTGCTTACTTGCTTTTCAATAGTGTTTAAAAAGTATTTTGTATAGAACAAATGTTTTCATGCTATTACTTTCAAAAGGGAAATATTAAAATTATTGTTTTATTCTAGGTTTGTTTTTTGATGATTCCAGAGGCTACCAACATAAAGGTAGACTAGAGGACCTTTAATAAAAATCACCAGTCATGAAAATACTAAATAAGTTAGAAAATTCTTTATGCATTGAGAATTATATTTTATTCACAATTATAGTAATTCAAGAATTACGTCTTCAAATTTCACCCCTTCAAGGTTAATTATAACAATTATAAATTTATTTAATTGTTTTCATGTTGTTGTAGTTTCATTACATGTCATCTCATCACAGACCCTCAAAATCAGGTCACATAATGTCAGCCTGCAGCCCCAAACTGTAAGAAAATACAAACATTTCCTCTCGATAAGTTAATCATCACAGGCACTTTGTTATAGTGTCAGAAATATGATTGGCACATATATGGTTCAGATTTCTTCTTCTTTGTCTAAGGATTCCAAACACTAATATCATTTTGATTATACAGCCAGCTGACAGGCTCTCATACAGGCATAAATAAAAACAAAGAAGTTGTCAATGTGTGTGTCTGAGAGAAGAGGTGGAAATGTTCACATAGCTCTAAAGCAGTCTTTTCCTAGTAAGTGTCCTCTGAGTGTCTGTGGAGATTTAGTTATCTACAGTAAAAATAATGGCCAGGGAATTTCCAATATGCAAATCCCTACACTGACTTCCAGTGACCTCTGAATTCAGTCCTCTCCATTTAGAAGGGTCTTCCAACATACACCTTAGCTTCAACCAATATCCTATATATGAACACTATTTTATATTCATAATTATATATTAATTTTCAAATAATTTTATATTCCACTAGATCAAAGGCTCCAAGAAGGCTCAGTTTACATACTCTTTGTAAACTTCAACGACATTCTGGGATGTACTGATTCAGCCTCGGTTGAATGAGTAAATGCAAGATAGATAAAGGAAATCAGAGGATCTTGCTATGCTATCTTTTAAAAATGCACCATGACCTCTGTTTTCTAAAGTTTAGGTTTTGATTGTATGTATATATGGGGAGATAGTTTGTGCACACATCAGTGTAGATGCCTGTGGAGTCCAGCAGAGAGTAGTGGATCAAGAATCGAAGTTATAGGTAGCTCTGAGCGATCTGCCCTTCTCCACACATTCGTATCTCCATCCCCACTCTGACTTTACAAATGTCAGTTAATAAATAAAACTATGCAAAATATCACAAGAATAAACTAAGAAATAATTGCTAATCCATTGCTAGGTATATAAGAAGCTCAAAGTGAGTTATGGCTGAATACAATTTTCACCAGATATTTGAAATAACTTATGACCCAAAGAAAAGCTCAAAAAAGATAAGGTCTGTG
Source organism: Arvicanthis niloticus (assembly GCF_011762505.2). Lineage (NCBI taxonomy): Eukaryota > Metazoa > Chordata > Mammalia > Rodentia > Muridae > Arvicanthis > Arvicanthis niloticus. The sequence continues at coordinate 67,524,202 of NC_047665.1, read as the reverse complement.
GGTTAAGCCACATGAGCAAAGAATGGAATTGGAGAAGCTAGGTGATGCTAAAATGTGCAGAGGTCAGAATAGCGATTAAGGGTAAAAGTTCTGGGCATGTAAGTTTCTCCAGGAATGAGAAAATATCTTAGTGAATACTGAAAACCAAGTTTTCTCTCTCAAGAAGATAAAAGATTTTGAGCAAATACAATCAGGCATGTTACAAATGTATCTTATTTGAAGATGAAAATGAATCTGATAATCTCTACTCATACTCTTATTTTTACTATCATTAATAAATTCAAACCATATTCAGTTTAATGATGGTTTAAAAGACTTGTGAATTTAATTAATGAATGCTATTAAGAAAAAACAAAAACCTAAAGCTTGGTATTTACCAACAAAAAAAAATCTAATATATTTCTATGGTCTTGTCTTCTTTTCTTGGTTCATCTCTGGGTTGTTCTCATTCATTTGGGTTGGAGGTCCTAGGACAGCGTTACTTTGCCTCATACCTTACTCTACATACAGGTTGCTTGGAGTGCAAAAGACAGCACAGCCAAGGATATTTATCTTCTTGCTGGGACTTAAGATATGTTCAAGTACCTATGCATACAGGCTATTGTAAGTGATTCCGCTCAGACGTGCACACTGGGGTAAGGATGTGAATGACTTAGAAATCTAACTCAGTACCCATTAAACTAGAGCCTAGAAATTTCAAACCAGTAAGGAAGAATGGTTTATAAGTCTAAGCCATGAAAAGAAGACAAATGTAAATTGAAACCTAAAAGATTCTCACAACACCATAACAGCAATGATTTCACCTAGAAGAGAGTACAATGGTCTTACATATTAACTGTTGTTTTTCTTCTAGAGATGTGGACTCATGAGGAAGTAGGCCTTGAAAAAATTGGTATGAAAGTCAACAGACCCAGGTCTTTCATTTTAGAGAGTCATATGAACAATTATACTACCATGTGATTGAAAAGTAATATTCTTTAAATGAGTAACCTCACTCCAGAACACAGAAGGCAGAGGTAGGAGGATCATAAGTTAAGTATTACCCTAAGTCACACAGCAGGATTGAGGCCATTGTGCATACTTTTATTCACAACTGAACTCAGATCATCAGATAAGTATTCAAAGGTTAAGATGTGCCAAGGCCATTTATGGAAAAATATAATAGTGGTGCAAAGTATCTAAACCTGTATGAACTACTATAATAATATACAGTTTATTGGGTGGCTATGCAAGAGACATGTATTTCCCTAAATTGCAGTTGCTGGTAGAATTCTAGTATCTAATAGCTTCTGAGGAGGCCATTTTTATGGCTGTCTGACCTCTAATGTCTAGCCGTGTCTTTATATGGTCTTTCTCAACATGTATGGATAGAGCAAATAATTCCACGTAAATTGGTGTTTAGGAAATCAACTTATAAACATGGGGAGAATTCACTTTAGAATATAGATCACATTCAGTTGAATACTGTGTATTCAGGCAATACACAGTATTACATGTAGGTGTCTAATAAAAGGCTGGCTGGAAGCAGGAGTCAGAAGTAGGTTTGCAACCAGTTCAAGATTTGGCAGGGTAATATCAACCCCTAATGACTTAATTACACATCAAAAATAGGAGCTTAACCAAGGCTTGGTGAGGCATCCCAACCCTCTCTGTACATTGAAGACTAAGGGAGTCCAAGACTAGCATTGGATATAAAGTGAGACTCCATTTCAAAAACCAAAAGGGCTCTAAGTAAGCTGCCATTTCTAATGGCATAAGTTACCTCAAAGGGAATAGGAGACTAAACTTGTTTTATTAAGATGGCTCCAACACCATCAGTGATGTGGTTGAGTCCCATTTGTTTTGTCCTTCAAATCTGTATATAAACTAGAAATACTGGAAACTTGTGTTATATGCAAGTATATCATTCTCTACATGGTACTCCTATAGTTTAATAATACATTTATTTTTAGTTAGTAAATTGGAGTACTTTTATATTTGACTGAATGAGGAGAGGTATATAATTGGTAAAAATAAAACAACAACAAAACCTGTGTGCCCGTGGGGCCATTTTAAGGATGAAAGACAGTGATGGAATGCCCACAATGAATATGGATAACACCTTCTGATGGATTGAGGGCCTGAATGAACTGAAGTGCTGTGGAAGGCTCCATTCAAGACCCTTCTTTCCCCGTATGTTCATCCCTAGTGCCATTTTTTACTGACACCAGATGCTGACACAGTGGATGAATATCAGCCATCTCTGGAGAGCCTCCAGGCCTTCAGTAGTGGATGGTTATCACTGTGTGACCTGCTTCTTGGATTGAGTAGCTTGCTGATTCTCTGCCTTTTTAATATGGTGACAGTCATTGTCAGAATGCCCAGATCTATCATGTAAGTCAGTTTCATGAATTACCCTATTCTGTTCCTCTAAAGAAAACATTGTAATACAGTAAAAAATATACATAGACTGGTTCTGCATTATTAAAACTGTGAGGATTTTGCCAATGTTTCAAATACATGCATGCATATGAACACACATGCACACACACACATGCACACAATTGAATAGTTTGAGAATATGTAGAACTTTAGTAAAGATAAGCACATTTAGAATGTGTCAATCATTTAGGACTTAACAGGCCTTATATAGATTGTAGAATTCTGTTACCAAGATGTCTGTGTGACAAGAAAAAGAGTAATCAATCCAAAACTGATTTTAACCAGCTATTTTTAACATAAGAGTTCTATTTATTCTCTGAACACATCATAGAATGTATTTTGCCCATGTTTACCACAACTCATCCTAGAATCAGAGTCAGCTCCAGCTCCCTCCCTACCCAACATTTTACTGACCCTTTCTCTCTGTCTCTCTGTCTCTCTGTGGGTCCATCTGTCTCTGCCTCTGTCTGTCTCTGTCTCTCTGTCTCTCTCTCCTCTTTCTCTCTCTCTCTGTGTATGTGTGTGTGTATGTATGTATGTGTGTATGTTGTGTGTGTCCTAAACATATAGAGTCAAGTTTGTATTGCCAACGTACTCTTAAGTGTTGGCCCTGCCCTGGAGAGTGATCCACCTGGCAGAGGTCACATTTTTAAAGAAAATTAGAGAGATGCCTCAGCCAGTGAGTATGGCTCATAACCAAAACACAGGTATTAGAAAGGAAGAGGAGGGGAAGGAGGGAGAGAGAGAGGGAAGGATGAGAGAGAGAGACAGAAAGAGAGAGAGAGACAGAGAGAGAGAGAGAGAGAGAGAGAGAGAGAGAGAGAGAGAGAGAGAGAGAGAGAGCACAGAGCACAGTTAGGCACATAGGCATGCTGGGAGAGGGGAAAGGACATAATCAAAATATATTGTATGGAGTTCTCAAAAATAATATTAAAAATCAGAAGCTGTCTGGCTCCAGCTCCTGCTCTCTCCACTCTCCTTCTCTGTTCTCTGACTGCTGCTACTCTCCCCTCTCACAGGTGGCCCTGGCCATTTCCAGGCTGCTGGCCATGTTGAGTCTTCTTTTTTCTTGGCTTTGGAATCTTTTAGATGCCTCTGGCTGTTCCCACTCTCATATCTGCAATAAAAATCTTCTCTTCACCATAAAGATATATAACTTGATTTTTTTTCAATCTGAGATCCAGGAAACTCCATTTTTTTCCATTAAAAGATGGAAAAAGAAATTTTGCATTGATTACTCTGTAAGGATTTTTAGTAGATGAGTATCTCTTGGTTTGCTATAAGGAGAGGAAGAAATCCTTCACTCTCTTCAGAGAACCTGAGAGCCAGGGATAATTCTCTAAGCAGCAGCAATACAGCCCTAACAGAGTCTAGTATTTTGAGGAGATTTGCACTTTCCCTTCTACTCTAGTACTCAAACATCCCCCTGCCCATCTATAACCACTAGGATGCTGGCTTGTAAATAAGGAAGCCCAGTTAGCACCCAGGTCAGGTATCTTAAGAGTCACTGTGGTGGCGCCTGGTTTCTTGTCCCCACTGGCATAAAGATTCCATGAAGTGCTCCTGTGTTTTTTCCCAGTCTTCCACTGTTCTGCTTACTTCCTCTTTCTTTAGGCATTATGTTGTGTACTATCTCAATCTGTGGCTTCCCAAGAGGCAAATACAATAACAAAGCACAGGGAGTAAAAGCAGTGAAGTGCATCAGAAGGAGAAAAGGCAACAGAAGCCAAGACTGGTTGCTGAAGCCAAGAGGCGAGCAAGTGTTCTCAGGGTTTTTATGTAGAGAGTGGTGTGTGTAGAATCTATAATTATTTTGTAAAGCAATTAAAAATACATATTTCAAAATACCCTCAATCATTTATTTCTTCAGGTCCCTCTGTGGTCTTTCTCTATCCTGCTTACTCTAACTTTGTGTGTGTGTGTGTGTGTGTGTGTGTGTGTGTGTGTATACACATGCTAGAGATTGGAGACAAAGCCTTGAACATGTAAAGCACTGTCCATACCATACCTAAGCACTAAGAACATTTTAAATGACAACTGTTCAGCAGCACAGAATATCAGCAAATATCTAATACATTGTGGATAAAATTTGCTCAGATCATTTCAATCTCACCCAATGAGGCAAGATAACATTTTGTCCATTGTGGCAAACCAATTTTAATTTCAAGTTAAACTCTCAGAGTGGACAATGGGCACTTTATGAAGCCTTCCACCATAAACTTCTTTGAAGACAACTTGTCAGAGGGCAGAAGGGCAGCTTTTCAATGCACCATTCTTTTGCCTTAGGCTTATGGTGGAAATAATACATTTCAAACAGCTTTTGAGTACCGGTGAATATGCAAATATCTGTGATGAAAAGGTTGCTTGTTTATAAAAGATTTTATCTACTACTTATCATTATTGTTCATTATTTTGATCTGGCATATTTTTCTATTTATTCAGTTGGTTCTGCAATTTTTAGCTGTGTTTTCTGATGCAAATGTGCTCTGCTGCTGCTTTGATAAAAATAATTTCAGTTTAAAAATATCAAAGAGGCATCTTATTAATGGACAGACACAAATTTTTCTTAATTAAAATGACATTTAAGAGGAGTGAAATGATTCTTCGTGTCTGTCTTGTAAGGAGGAACATTATTTTCAAGAGACAAATTAACTGTTTTCCTTTCTCCGGAAGGCTTGCTAGCATTCCTTATAAATAATGTTCACACTCTAAATTATCTATATTTTATGACTTTTAAAATAACATTAGTAAAGATTTGAACATACATAATGAAAACTGTGCAACACACTATAATATAAGGGACTATAACCTAAGTTTTATCAATAGTAATCTGAGAATTAAGTCATTATATCTATTTTTGAAATTTATAAAATTTTCTATAGTATAATTCATTAAATGCCAAAACTAAGGCATCATTATTTTATGTAGAAAATCTCTGCATGAGATGAAACCATTTTAGATTTGGAAGTATCTGAAATTTTTCTGCAAAGATAGAACTAAGTGAAAATTTTTTATTTAATTTGAAAATAATTTTCTTTTGTAAAGTTTTCAAATTTTTATTTTATTATTACTTTTTTTTTTGTTGCAGTGGGATCTATTTCATGAACCCAAAATAATAAAGAGGATGAAAAGCAGGTACACAAGATGATGAGAGATCATCTAAAAGATGAATATTGGTATTTTCTGAAGCCCTGCCCCTTAAGTCTGTGATTACACACATACAGAAGTTTACAAAGCATTAGAAAGAACTTATGAAAGACACATCATTTTAGCTGTGTTGAATCCATTCACTCAGTTCAGTACAATAGGTGCCAAATTATTGTTTCAATTTAAGAGCTCAGGCTTGAAAACCCATATGGAGTAGAACTAAACAAGAGCCCTGAATGGCTGGGTAGTTCAATTCTTCTGGCTCCAGATATATTCTGACACCCCTCCCCACCCCGCATCCAGAGCCCTGCTCCATTTATCCTTAGGGCACAGACAGCAAAGTTTTCTTTCTAGGAAAATAAAAAGAAAACTAGCAGCCATTTCCTTACTTCTTGGACCTGGGATATTCAATCTCCTTTTTTCCCAGCTCAAAGTGGCACATGAACTAGTTACTGCATGAAATATTCAAAACAATGGCTAGCACTAGATGGACGCACTCTGCCTTTCTAATGAGACCCTTGCCAGTCACGTATACTTTAGCAAGGAAAGGTGATAAAAAAAGAAAAAAAGTCTACTGAATGCTTAGAACATATTCTACACCATTTTTAAGCAGAAAACAAAGATATGCTAATTAAATTTATGAATGTAGAGATTTTAGATTACAAATATATGTCTCTTCCTATATTTTATTTATTTGTTTATTTGTTTATTTTTAGGACAGTATCACTATATAGCAGCTTTAGCTTGCCAGGAATAAAAATTTGTCTGACTCTGTCTCCTGAGTACAGAGATCAAAGCTATATATGCCACCACTCCTAGCTTCCTATGTATGCGACTTAGTGAGTTTGTGTGTTCATGTGTGTGTATGTGTGTACACATGTGTCTAAATACATTTGACCATGTGTATTTGTGTTCACCTGAATAAGTGTATGTGTACAATGTATGCAGTGTAGATGGAGGCCAAAAGAAGGTACTAGATCTTCCAGAACTTATAGATGGTTTGTTGGCTGCCATCTGGTTACTAGTAACCTAATCTAGATCCTCTGGAAGAACAGTAAACGTTCCTAACTTCTATGACATCTCTCCAACTCTTGCCTCCTATGCTTTTTATGGCCCATGTGTGAGCAGAATTAATACAGCAGCAGTTCTCAACCTGTTTGTCACAACCACTTTGGGGATCAAACAACCTTTTCACATAGGTCACCTAAAACCATCCAAAAACACAGATATTTATATTATGATTCATAACAGAAGCAAAATTACAGTTATAAAGAAGTAATGCAAACAATTTTGGGCTTGGGGTTCCCATAACATTGAAACCGTATTAAAAGCTGACTGCATTGGGAAGGCTGAGAGTCACTATAATAGAGTTCACATCTCATTCACAGTACTTCGTAGACACTCAGGTCATCACTGACAAAGGTTGCCACTTAAGATTGCCAGATATAGTTATAGATCCTCACTACTGTCTAAAGACTAACATCTTTATCTTTCAATGAGTTGATAAAAAATTTATTGAGAAGCCATTAAAAGGTATTGATGATCATCTGGGTTTCAAAAGGAGATCTTTAGGAATAAATTAAAATGAATTTGATTTAACCAAAATTTTGTTCAACCTTCTGGTACAGACTTGACATTGAAAGTTAATCTCGAGAATCATCATTCTTTCCTATAAGAGTTGCTTCTTCCAGGCTGAATATTGCTTGTCTATTGTGGGTTGGAAATTAGCCTCATTTCTTCTACTGTCAGAGATCACGCATTAAGGGACAATAAGATCTGATTCCGTTTCTTCTGTTTTGGTGATGTGGAAGAAATATGTAAACTTCTGATTTGAATCCATTCATTTCCTTTTTAGAATGTTGATGAGGACTTTACTTTGAAAAGAAGATACACACTGAAAATAGTAAAGTAGTCAGAGATGATATCTGCAATTATTGCTCATCCTCTAAAAAGATAATGAGGATTAAAATAGGATATCATATATCTTGCTCAATTATAGATTATTCTTAGCTTGACATGTCAGCTCCTTATTGCTTAAAAAAATGGGAAAAGATCCATAACTATCCCTTGGCTTGTTTCATAAAACATAACAGGATTATCTCCATGATGCTTTGCTGATAATAATGGAGATTGTTTCATGTAATAGCATAGAAATAGTCTTTTGACCAAAGCACACAAGTTGTAAAGTTATTAGAAATGCTACTTCTATCATTTATTTTTAAAACTAGAATTAGATTTCAGTGTAAATAAGATTCTTGCATTCTACTAGTTCAGAGAAAGATACATTTAATTTCAGCATCTACATCAGCATCCTGATATTAGTTATGAGACTATCACAGTGAGTGTTCCTATGTCAACCCCTTTCTATTAATGAAGATTATATTCCATTCTCTTATCATACTAAATTATGAGAATGAACTGATCAGGAACGGGTAGAACCAGGCACTATCAGGGAATAGGTAATCACTAGTCCCAAATCTCAGATATCTGATTCTGCTTCTGTATGTTGAAAGGTTTACAAGAGGCAAAGTGTTTAAATAGAAAGGCTACACTAAACAAAATCTCCACCAGCCTTTCACACTCATAAAAACTAGAGTACAATTTGAAATCAATTACTTTTTTTCTTTATTAAAAATGTATATATATAGATCAATTCTTGGACAGAAATGTTTCCCTGTCTGATTTAATGGAACAGTATAATAGCTGAACAACAGAACTAGTATAAGGCTATGTACATTTGATACTCTATGTTGTCAGACCTTGCTATGTAGCACTACTATACAGCACAGGCTGACTATTGAACTCATGGCCCTGATGACTTAGTCTCCCCAATGCTGGATCTGCAGGTGTGTGTCACCAAACTTTCATTCATTATTATAAAATTTCATTCATTATTATAAAATCACCTCAAACTTTCATTCATTATTCTAATAATCAGATCACAAAATAGAGCATGCTAATTTAAACAAAGAAACAAAAATTACAAATTTAGTAGCATTTTGTATTAGTTTAGGATTAAGCACACACCACATTGCAAATGCCATGTGGATTCTTCCTACACCAAAATGATATACAATGGAATCATAGTCAGTTATTAAAAACTAAAGTAGGAAATCATCAAGAAGGGGATGGATCTGAAAATTATTCCATGAGGTAATCCAGACTGACTGTGTATAGGTGTCATGTCATTAAAGCTGTAGGTCATGGGACAACAAGGAAAATATGAGAAAACGAAAGTGGTTTTAGGGAAAGTGAAGAAAGGAAATAGAATCCTGTGACATGAAAACTGTAGGACAAAAGGTTCTATTTAGAGTGTCAGAAGCGAGGAAAAGGGGGATTTAAAAAAAATAAAAAATAAATAAAAACTCTGCAAGAAATAACACAATGAAATTTATTCATTTGTATGTCAATTAAAATGACAATTTCTAAATGACAAAAATAGTGTTTTGCATAAAAATCATCATCAACAGAATCTTCTCAATTTTCAAATTAACCTTTGGTGACTTCTTTCACATCAAAGAGATAATCTAGCTGTAGAGGGTAAAGTACATAACAATCCAAACAATACTTTCTGTGCATAAATTATTAATAGGTAACAATGCTAGTTGGTTAACTTGACACAAGCTAGTCATTTGGGGAAAGAGACCCTCTAGAGAATATGCCAGATTGAATAGTAGGAAATTTCATAGGGGAATTTCTTGATTAATTATTAGTGTGGAAGGGCCCAGCAGTGTTATCCTAAATACATAAGAAGCAGGCTGAACTATTAGGTTTAGTGTATCCACTCTAATGTTGAGGTCTTTGATCTACTTGTACTTGATTGGGGGGCATCTCTAGGATGTGCCAGAGACCTGGGGTGGGGAAGGCTCCCAGGAGTCTATGGAAGTGACTTTAGCTGAGACTCGTAGAAATGGGGATATAGAACCTTAAGAGGGCACCTCCTGTAGCTAAGCAGGATTCCCAAAGGAGAGATAAGGACACCAACCCATCCACAAAAAGTTTTCACTCCAAATTTGTCCACTCTACAAGAAATGAAGGGACAAAATGGAGCAGAGAAAGAGAGAATGGCCCATCAATAACTTGCTCAAATTGAGATCCATCCCATGGGCAAGCACCAATCCCTGGTATTCTTAAGGATACAATATTATGCTTGCAAAATGGAGCACCTAGGCCTGGAGAGACTAGAGATGTGCCAGAGTTAGGGGATACCCAAGGGAAACCTCCACCTTCTCAAAGGAGAAGGGCAGGGTTCAGGGTGGAATTGTTTGAGGGAGGACTATTGGGGAGTTTGGCATGTAAATGGAATAAATGAATAAATAATGGAAAAGAAAAACAAGAAATTCAGTCATAATAAACTTAAAATTAAAAGAAAAAGAAAAAAGAAGAAGAGAAAGAGAAAAAAGAAAAAGAAGCGAGCTGGTCAGTCTGCTGCATTTCTTGCTTCTAGGTTCCTGCCCTGATGGGCTTTTTCCCCTGACTTCCCTCAGTGACAGAATGCATATGGAAGTGTAAGAAAATAAACCAGTTCACACACACCACCATGTCCATACATACACAAGTTACTTTGTGTCATAATATTTTATCATGGCAGTAGAAACCCCAACAAAGATAGTAATATTTATGATAGAGCTCCATTTCTATGTGAACATATAACATATACTTAATGATAATTGTTATGAATACTATATTTTTCTATTTTTAAAGTTAATTTGTTTATAATTTTCCCTTGCAAAAAGACCAGGCCTCCCAGGAGCATCAACCAAACTAGACATATCAAGTCACAATAAGACTAGAAACATACCCTATATAAAGGTTTGATGAGGCAATCCAGTAGAAGAAAAAAGGTATCAAAATCAGGCAGAAAAGTCAGAAACAAAAACTATGTCCAATGTTGGGATTCCCACAAGACCAACTATATACACACAATATATTTGTGTGTGTGTGTGTGTGTGTGTGTGTGTGTGTGTGTGTGTATTGGACCAAGGTTAGACCCATACAGGCTCCCAAGCTGTTGCTTCAGCCTCTGTTCGCTCCTGTGAGCACTAGTTAGTTGTCTCTGTGGACTGTGATCTTATATGGTATCCTTGATCTCTCTGTTTCCTATAATCATTTCTGTTCTACTTCCAAGGAATTCCTTAAGTTCCACCTTATATTTGGCTGTAGGTCTTTGCATCTGCTCCTATCAGTTGCTGGATGAATTCTTATCACTTTGCTAGGCTCCAGTCTATGAGTATAGCAAATTATCATTAGGAATCATTTCATTGATTTTATTTGTTTTTTGCAAGTCATGTTTGGTTTTATCCTAGTCTCTGGGATATTCAGCTTTTGGTTCCTACCCATCCAGGCAGTATCAGGCATGGACTTCTTCTTACTGTGTGAGTCTAAGTTGGACCAATCTTTGGTTGTTCCCTCCTACAAATTCTGCATCACCTTCATCCCTAGCAGTAGTGTAGCAGGGCAAATTATAGGTCAAAAGTTTTATGGTTGGATTGTTTTCCCATTCTCTCCACTGGAAGTCTTGCCTGATTACAGAAGATGGGTGGTTCAAGCTCTGTATCCCCATTACTAGGAGTCATTACTAGGGTAATACTCGTAGATTCCAGGGAATTTCCATTGCACTAGGTTTCTACTTCACCCACAACATGTACTGCATGTTGAGTTCTCTCCCATATGTCTAAAGTAAAGAGCTATCAGATTCCAGCCCAATCCAGCAGGAACAACCTGTTGAAAGCGAGCATTGCGGAATACTTATTAATTCTCAATGAACACTTGGGAGGCCTGCATCATTCTCTCGGTGGCTACTTTTACTGGAATAGCTCCTTGCTGTGAAACAAAGTATAGCCAGCTTCCAGGTGGAAACATATCTCCTGCCTGCTTTCATTGGCCTTGTGTTCTCAGAGTCACCTAGTAACTGAAGTCTGCTCAGACAAGGCCAATGGTAGATGGAATTCAATTTACTCAAGAGTCCTATCACATTCCACATTCCCCAAAACATTGAAGAAAGTGGCACATTTAGTAGGCAGCTTACTGACATCTCAGGTTGGGTACCAAATTAAGAAGCAGAATCTAGAGGACTGTGTCTCTCTATAGATCGATGACATAGAGGAAGAAAAACTGAGAAATCAACAAGCCAGCAAGAGCCTCTGCTTATATAATAGGAAGTGTGCTGTATTTCATAACATCTTTCTGTCTTTGTAGAAAGATGAAAACAGAAAAGGCCAACAAAATTGTACCTGGAAACATTCTAACTAGAATGTTGAATTTTACACTCCTTTCATTATCTGTCCTTGCATGCATCCATAAAAATGTTCCCAAGAATAAAGCTGAGAGAATTACCACTTTCTCTTATTTTAGAGTCTGTGGTGCTAAAATAGTTAATATGTTCCCATTTCTTTGTGTTTTTTTTCTTTAGGGATTTATTGTCTTGAAAATAGAAAAAAAAAAAACTAGGCAAAGCAGGGAAAATTATTTAATCTTGAACAGGTATATAATTTTCACAGCCACCACTAGAATCAGGACTGATGGACAAACTTAGTCTCTGATATTGACTTAGACACAAAGAAGAGAAAAAGGCACACACAAGTATATTATCTGTTGTTTTTAATAAAGAAAATGCTTATATCTAAAAGACAGGAAATATCTTCTCAGGTTTCTACGCACCAAAAGAGTAGACATTCTGAAAGTGCTTGTTTTCTTTATTATTATTATATAAGCAGTCATGCAAACAAGTTTTCTTCCCAAGAGATATGTGACATAGAACAAAAATATGTGTCAAGCACCAGCAAAACTAAAACTTTCCAGAAAGCTTTCAGATATAAATTCTTTTTTCAAAGCAGTGCCTAGGAATTCTTCAAGCTACTTTAAATGCCTAATCAGATTCAACAAATCCCCAAAACGTATTAAAATAAACACATTTTAAGAAAAAGATATCTAGTATGTCAGGCACCCTGAAGCTCCAAGACAAATCTCCTTCCAGCATGATGGAGATGTTACTCTCACATGGGATTCAGGGCCTGCCTGTCTAGAGTCATGTCACAAATGCCTTTGTCTTTTTTCACAAGAGGAAGCTGAATGAACTATGAAGGAACAGGGTGCAGAAGAGGCTGGCAGGTCTGGATTTGAATTCCAGTCCCTTTAATAACAAACAGAATATATTCAGTAAACACTAAACTAAAATGTTGGGGGGGGGAAGCCTTTAAAAAGTCATTGAGTTTGTCCAGTCACCTGGGGACAGAAACCAGACAGACACTCTAAGAACCAAAGGAACCCATGATCTCTGAGCACCTAGTTGATCTTAAGTCTCACAGAAGTCTCCAGCAGGTGGTTTTCTATATTCTCCTTTATGTTTCACCAACTCAGAGCACCTAACCTTCTGCTGTCTGCCACTATTAAGGTACAAAACATAAAAAAATTAAAAATGCATAATAAAAAGGAAAATAACAAGCAGCATGTGCACATATGTACGCACAGTGCATAATGTTTATCAAGCTTGGGGTTTTATCTAGGACCTTAGTCATGCTGATCAGGTTCTACATCTCTAAGGAATATGCTTATCGACAATGGGAATACACTTCAAAGAGTGTTACCATACCTTGCCCTGAACAAGGGGAGCAGCTCCCAGAAGAGATCACAGAGTCATCTTCAAGAATTTGTGTTGTCAGCCTAACAGTGGACAGAGCTTGTGGACTCTTATGGAAGAAGAGGAGGAAGGATTGTGGGCCCAGATAGGGATAGGAATTCCACAGAAAGAACAACAGAGTCAACTAATCTGGACACTTGGGGCTCCCTAGGCTTTCCTGCTCAAATGTAGCAGATGTGCGACTTGACCATCATGTGGGTCCTGAACAACTGGAACAGGGGCTATTCCAAAAGCTGTTGTCTATACACGGGATATGTTCTTCTAGCTAGGCTGCCTTGTATGGACTCAGTGGGAGAGGAAGCACCTCTGGCAAAGTCTTGAAGTTCCAGGGTAGGTGGAATACCCAGAAGCCCCAGTCGCTCAGATGAGAAGTGGAGGGAAGATGTGGAAAGGATTGTGGGAGGGAGTGACCAGGAGAGGTTGTAAAGTGAACCAGTGAATAAAAAAAAAGACTGTGTAGCCTACTCTGTGTGTTTGTGTGTCACCCAGGAGCCTCATTCTGGGTGAGCGTATGTTTATGATTCATTCAGTTCAGTTCTCCTTTCTCCATTGTGTGCCCTATCTAGAGGCTGTCTCTAAGAGAGGGGCCAAGGCTGCAACTCCAAGTTGCTATACCAATATCATTGTCAAGATGCCAGACTACTCCATAGGATCCAGAAATACCTCTTTTAGGAATGGTACTTTCTCAGTGCCTGTGCTAGTTAGTTTTGTCAAGGTGATACAAACTGGAGACACCTCAGAAGAAAAAAATCTCGAATGAGGGACTGTTTTCATTAGACTAGCCTATGGTATAATAGTGAGGGATTTTCTTAACTGTTCATTGATTTTGCAGGGCCCAGCCCATAGCAGGTAATGCCTCTCTAAGCAAGTGGGTCCTGGCTGTTTGAGAAAGATAGCTGAGCCAGCCAGGGAAGCAATCCATTTAGCAGTGTTCTTCCATGGTCTCTGATTGAAATTCTGTCTCCAAGATCCTGCTTTAGTTTCTGCTGTGACATTGCTAAGAAATGAACTGTGATGTAAAAGTACAAGGGAAATAAAGCCTTACTCAATCCCTTCCAAGTACTTTTTACCAGAGTTTATCACAGCAACAGAAAACAAAATAGAACAGTGCCTGTATATCACTGCCTGACATGAGAGGGTCTGTATGGGCACAGAGGGAAATGTATACCTGCTATGGCCATAGAGAAGCCATTGGCCATGATTGAGACTCTCACCTCTACACTTCCAGCAGTCTATAGTTTGGAGGATTCCCCTGACTATGAGGAATCAAAATCATACCTCAGTTCTTCTTGCAGGATGGTAGAGCATCTGCTTCATGAAACTGACCTATCTCCCAAGTAATGAGTATACTAGGAAATGGAACAGAGTAAAAAAGACAGATTCTGGGTTCTGTGAAATTATAAGTCTATTATTGTGGGGAAAATGGCATCTAAAATGTCAAATGGAGAAAATATATGCAAACAGAGAATGGCTGGACCACATAACTCAGCCCAATTCTCATTCCAACCTCTACTACAACTAGTTCAAGAAGGAAAATCATTGGCCTGACCTCAGCTGAAGTAGCATGCGTGGTCTGAGAGAGATGCAAAGCTGAGAATTTCTGGGGTTTTTGGCCCATTTATTCAACAAAGCATCAATTATAGAAAAGCTAGTTCTATTCGACTCTTCACCTACTATGGTCTTTGTAGTTAGTTCAACAGCCTCCCAGCCAACAGCCTCTGCTCACAGACCACCAGAAGCCTTACCTTTCTTCACTAAATATATTCACATATACACTTTTCACAAAGGTAAGAGATGGTAAGCCAGCCCTATTTCTATAACAAACCAAAGTTTGTTTTCATCTTGATGGTCCTTGCTTTCTCCTGAAAGATGTTCACATTCGATTTTGTTAAAAGACATATTTCCTAATTAAAATCATATTTTTATGGCTTGTAATTTTAAGGGTCTTAGACCTCTACCACCTCCTGGGAGGCCTTGAAGCAACCCTGAAATCTGCTTCCAGTATGTCCTGCAGCATCACACTTATTCAACCACTCTAAAGTACCCTTCTCACCTACCTCATGACTCCAGCACAACAGGTGATGAATTAAAAGTGAAGAGTGATCAGTCACCACATTTAAAAAATATCTTTTATTAGCAAGGAAAGGCTAAGATCCATGAAACTTTTGAACCACAGGCCAAACCGAATAGTGAGTTAACCATGGTATGCAGTTGCTATGACTCTCATCACCTGTAGATGTGGTTCTTTTAGTGGGAATGCTTGTTTCACATCTTGCTGATAGTTTATAAATTAAGTGAACTCTTCATAATTGACCAAACCCATGTGTAAACAGCCATTCCTGGGCAAAAACTTTTTGTTAGCATTGTGATCTGCTATCTCAAGGAGAATTCAGCACATCCTATGGCAAGTCACACTGATGTGTATTTTTTCAAAAATGTCAACTACTATAGGCATAATCTCGTTATGATGGTCTGACCCTCTGGACAGTGGATTCCCAGAGAACCCTGTTGTGTTCTTTCCTTTTTGTCTCCACTGCTTCCAGCCTCTTTCATGAATAAATAAAGCAATGGCTAGCTATTACACACACACACACACACACACACACACACACACACACACACACACACACACACACAGTGTTCTTTACAATCAAATCTCAAAAGGCACAGCATATGATCAAGTATAGTAGAGCCTGGGCTCTACTATATTATAAAAAATGATAAACAATTGACTGAAATCAATTATCCAGAATATTTACTTACCTCGATCTGGGTGGTGTTGTCCTGCCCATCATCCAATAGTAGATCAGTGAAGCCTCTGGACTCTGGAGAGTCTTGGCCCATGCTAGCTCGGTTTGTGTCTACTGCCTTAAAAGGGTCCACGTTTCTTTTCCACCTGTGGCTGTATGCTTGAGAGTCCACTTCCACTCCCTCTTCACTTTGAGGAAAGGTGTTTGCAACTTCATACTTCCAATCTGAAAAAGAAACAGTTTTGTTACCTCCAGGTGTGACTGTGTATATATAATATCTATCAGAGTGAAAATATACACCTCTGTTGGACATTAGAATAAAAAACAGACTTACCACAATAAGACCAAATTACTTCCCATATTAGAATTGATGTGGTAATGCAAGTGTTATGGGTTAAACATAAAATGGGTAAGCAGATTTGTAGAGAGAATGCTTGGTCCACAGATGCTTGGCACTATAGCCAATAGTCTAGATAGAGGAAGGAGGAAATTTGGGCTATACATTTGATTGAAGGTTATAATTTATCCACAATTCACTTCTTGATCTTTCTGCTTCTTTTCTATCAGGGGATGAACAGATTCTTACCATACATGTCCTTACCACTACGATGCTGTATCAAAGAGCATGAGAAAATTCGTGTAACATCTGAAGCATGCCTTAAACTAATCTTCCTTTCTGCTTTTTCCAAGCTCTTTGAATCCAAGTGACATAAGCATCAATGATAGGCTGACAGAAAAATACAGTACTACTACAGGGTATACCAAAAAATGTACCTATGATTCCTGAAGTGATATCTAAAGGTCCTTCAAACATATGGCACTAGAAAAATGCATTTTCCTTCCCTTTGTATGTGTCTGCATGCATGCATGTGCACACACTCACACATGCACACATGCATACAGAGAGAGAGAGAGAGAGAGAGAGAGAGAGAGAGAGAGAGAGAGAGAGAGAGAAGGGGAGATTTTCCGAGGAAGCAAGATAGAACTTAAAGAATGAAGGAAAAGCATTTTCAGCTTATTCCAAAACAAATGTAACACTGAATGTGTGAGCTGACGCCAATTTCACATGGCCAGTGCCAGGCTCTGAAGGTACAGTGATGTGCTTGAACGGGTTAAACCACAGCAGCATTTGCTTCCTATAAATGGGCTAACCTATCTTGTCATTTACAAGCCAGACTTGGTTCATTGCCTGACTCATCTGATAAGCAGCACCCTCAAGAGGCATCACAAATGCACGCTTGTTCATTTGCACTGTCCTCACTTGGGAACTTGTCATGGCGGTAAAGGTTGACATTGACAGGCATGTACAGAAATGGATGGGACAGCAAGGAGATCAAATCACAAAGGTATTTTAAAGCCATCTACAAGGTCTAGCCCTGCTGACCCAGCTCATCCCACCACTACATGAGGGAAAATTAGATTTAATCATGACTCCTAGTCTTTCATTTCAGTAGGTCAGCAGGGGATGCGATACCATAAGAATTGAAAATTCAGTTTCCAAGCAAGAGGAACAGCCTTCTACTGAAGCATTACCAAGAGATAAGGATCAGTAGCCTTCCTAACTAGCCTGATATGGGTTCAGGAAGGGCCAAGAGAAGATTGATTTAATCATGGAGGCAATGTTCCCTTCAATACAGGAACGTTTTGTGAAAGCTAAAGGTGTTTGATGCCGAGTATTATGCCACTGAATTAGGCACTTATAACTTCAAAATTTACAGTCCACGACTACCTCTATTTTTCATCCACCACAATGTCTGGACATGCCTTGTTTGGATGATCCTTCCAAACAAGACAGTGCAGTCTGCTTACCCCAGGACATAAAAGATATTTTAGAGTCTGATGTGTGGCCAGATGAAGGCCTACGAGAAGCCTTACCTTACAGTCTTTATTGAGCCCTACGAAGCATAATTCAACAATTTCCATGAAAAGAAATCTGGGAGCCAAGGAGAAAAAGGCAGGGCTGTGCTCATATAAGTAAACTATACACCAAATGGGACTCATATGCTTTGCAAATGATTGCACAGGATTCCCCAGTCCCTCTGCATGTACTGAATGTTCAATAAAGAAAAAAATCTAATAAGCGCTATTGACATTATACTGGCAACATTTATTTTGAAAACATTCTCCTTCTGTCTGCCATTTGACAATGCTTCAATGTTTACTGACTGACTGAATGAAGGAATAACATACTGCCATTCTCTTTAGCACAAGACTTTTAGGGCCAGGCAGAAGTAAGTACGAGGTGGGAGCTGATATTCTTTCAGATCTGTTGCTGTTTATGGGTCTGTGATAATTTATAAATTTTCTCTGCCTTTATTACCCTGTATTTTAGGTCACATTGGACGTAGCTTACCTGCAAAGGCAAACATTGTTTCCTGAGGATGTATCTGTTTCTAAGAACAATGTTACTAAGCAGAGCTACACAAAACAATTTGTTTGACTCACTTGTATATCCTGCCTCATTATCAAAGACATATGAGATGCCTTACAACAAAATTAAGCAATAAAAATTTCTAACAACTAGAGAAGACCTTCTGACAAAAGGCTTAGGTCAACCTCAGAGATGTCCATCTGCCTCATATGAAGGGTGGTGGCATGTCTCAGTGAGTTATGCCAACTGTGCCAAGTCTACCCCTGTCCTTCTCTCTTCCCTTTCTCTCTCTATGCTACTGCCCTTCATCTTCTTCCTTCTCTTTCCTTCTTCTTTCCTTTTGATCCTTTTCAGGTTTATTTTATGTGATAAAGTTTTGTCATTCAGTATAGTCTGGTCTGGAGTTCTGCCATTCTTCTGCCTCAGCTTCCCTAGTGTCTGGGAATTCAGTTGCATGTTACTGAGATCATCATCTTGATTAAATGTGTTATGCTCAGTTCTCTGACATTAAGTTTACCATTTCTCTTCTGTTATGTATAGCACAGCATAACACAACTCTTCTCATAACCCTCATCAGACCCACTAGCCTCTTTCGGACACCCAGATCTCAATATAAGAAGCAGACAGAACAAATATCAGCAGAAGAGGATCTTTCATTGATTCTATTTCTTAAATCCCCTTCAATATTTTCTTTCATTCATTTTACTCTAAAGAATAAATAAAGGAGTTTCAGAACCTAAATGCAATAATGTCCATATTTCTCATTTAAGGTGAAATCTGATTAATATGCTAAGTATCTCTTTATCACTAAAAAAAAAAAAAAAAAAAAATCACTCCTTTGCAAGATTAGGGGGCAGCAGCAAGAGCATACAGGTACTTGGCTGAAGCATGCTTATATGACCACATGACTTCAGAAGTCAGGGCTTCTGACTTCCTTGGCTTCATAGTAATATTTTCTGGTTTCTTTTAAAAATTGCTATTAGTACTTTAAAATAGCTCATTTTTATTGTGCACATTAGTGGTGTTCAATGTAATGTGTCACTCATCGCAACAGCATCTGGCAGCCCTATGCCGCAGACATAGCGACCAATCTGCAGCCACATAGCATTATGCTGGTAAAGGCTTGCTCTTATTATAATGCACATACACAAATTGGGAAAGACAATTCTTTGTTCACTCTGATTGCATTTACCAAAACTAAACAAGCCCTCACAAAAGTCCCGAGAAGTTTCCTAATGAGACGATTTGTGAGTCTAGTATCTGGATGTGTAAAAACCTGTTGGGTTGCTTCTTTTATACTGAATTATATTTTCTCTGATAACATTATAAATAAACAAGAATACTCAGTCATGCACATAGATTTATCACTTCTAGGTTCATAATTCAGTTAGTAGATGGTTCAAAATTCTAGTAAGAAAGGGGCCTATTAGATACTGATCCTACTTTGACTGGACTTTAGAGAATAAAAAATATGTAAAAGTGGATCCTTTACAGAAATGCAGGAAGGAAAACTGGAAATGTCAGTGTTGGGTTATCTATACTGTGATTGACTTATCCTCATTTCATGAGCTTCAAAACACATATAAACATCTTAAATCATTCTTTAAATTGACAAGAAAATAAGTCACTCATAGATAAGACAGGGGAATCTATGGGACAAGATGTTTTTCCTTCCCAGTGAAAACATACACAATAAGAGGAACCTCCCAACAATCTAGGCAACAGATTCTCTGTGATCTCTTTACTGTATCCTAATTATACCATTCATGAAAAACCTTAAAGGAGAATTTTCTCCTATGTCTTGCTACTGTAATTACTCAGCTCACAAAATCATTAATTCCATTTAATAACTTCCATTTAGATGTAAGGGGAGAATTTTTTATAAACACATATTTCTGAACTGTTATGTACAGTAATCAAATTGATATTAATACATTTTGAGATCATTTATTAGATTGATGTAGTAGATATAGTGTTATTAGAGAAAGCATTTTATTTTATTTCCAATAAGACATCACCATGAAGCCTCCCAATAATGAGTTACCCTGAAAGGGCCATAAATACCTCCAATTATCCTCACACTGTTCTTTGAAATCTCTAAAGTCCCTTTATGCCATTGTGATAGGTCACTATTATAACCAGTTTGATGTTACTAGGAATCACTTTGAAAAGAAATCTCTTGATATGCTTGTGAGAGATTATCTAAACTTACTTGACTAAGTTGGATGACGTCAGTAATGTGAGTGGGATGACCACACAGGCTGAGGTCTCAGACTAGTTATAAATGGAAAAGCAGTGGTGGCACATGCCTTTATTGCCAGAACTTGGGAGGCAGAGGCAGGCAGATCTCTGAGTTTGAGACCAGCTTTTTCTATACAGTAAGCTCCAGGACAGCCAGGGTTACACAGAGAAACCCCTTCTTGAAAAGAAGTGAGGGGCAGGGAAAGCAACATGGGGACCCATATTCATGATCCTCTGCTTTGGCAGGGAGCATGATGTGCCCTGACAACTCATTTTCTTGCGACCATTAAGGCCCCGGGCCTGATAGATTGCATCCCAGGAAACATAAAGGAATATAAACTCTTCCTTCCTTAAGTTGCATCTGTTGGACACTTTTTTCCCCCAAAAGACAATTATGTAACAAGACCATCCTATACCAGAAATTAAATAAAGCAAAGGTGAATAAAATACTTGAATGAGTAAATCTATTTTATGTCACATCCCAATGATACTATTTCAATATTTGCAAGTTCCCACAATTGTATTGAAAATATTTTAACCCCTGCTCTTGACTACTATACATAAATAATACGCATAATACATATGTGCTAAACTACCAGAAAGTAATTGTATGATTAGAAATTGAATCTTTACAAAGTTACAATTTATCACAACTGTATTTATTAACATATTCTATACTCTGTACTTTATATGTTTTAAGGTATGCGTATGCTTGTGTGGAGATGCATGATTGTGGGAATTTGTATGTAGTTATGGATGGACTTGAGAGTTCAGCCAGAGGCTGACATTACATATCTTCCCCAATTGTTCTTTAACTCATTTTTAAGGTAGCTCCTGACTGAACCTGAGCTCACTGATTTGGCTAGACTGATTGTCCAGCATGCCCTAGAGACACTCTCAGCCACACCTCTATCATACTCAGACTACAGTCATGAGTCACTGTGTGAACCTTTTAATGTGCATCCTGGAGACTGAACTCAGGTGTCACACTTAAGTAGCAAGTAATTTACTGACTGAGCTATCTCTGCAACTCCCTTCTGCACTTGATAAATGAAGCAAGCCCATCACTGTAATTCTCTGAAGAAACATTCCAAAGTTTTGCAGAAAGCATCTTTTCTGGCTGGAATCACCTGAGCAAGGTTAAAAATATTTGGCTAAGGCAAACTGCCACGTGACTATGAATCTCAATTTATTTCAGAACTGAATAGAAAAATTGTATTAAATAAATTATATACTTGGCTGTGTCAATAATGAACTCACTACTGCAGATGAGTTGGAGGTTCTGACTGATAGCATTATTCAGCAAGGTAGCTACAGAAGATAAAGTTCCCAGTATGTTTTATTGAGGTGGATTAAGGGTTTTGAATTGGATATAGCAGTCATATTTTATTAAGTCCTTAGGAGAGACTTTCTGCCTCTGGATGTGCTTCTTACAATCCACCCAAGTGTAACATGCTCCAAGCTCTGTCCCAGCAGCATCTTCTGTTCCTGCCACAGAGAATTTCTCAAAAAACTCTTTACCAACAATACATAGCTCCTATAAATACAAACCCAACCCCAATCTTCATGAAAACTTACAATTCCAGCTCATAAATGGTCCTTATAAATGAATCAAGTTTCTTTTATAATATATTCACTCTTCAAAGGTGACTCCTGTAAATACACTTACTATGCATACCTCCACTTGGGTAAGGCATTGTATAAAATGTGTTAATGCAGCAAGTTGGAAAATTTGCTCGCTTAGGGAAGGTCTTGAACATGCTAGGCCCTTGGCTGTCCTAACTTCACATGGAAAAAGAGTTCCGAGTAAGTTACTGACAGGGTAGATTAATGTGTCTAAATCATGTAGGTAAATTATTTATGGTGAACACCTGCCTTCCTATTGCACATATTGGATTGGGGATATACTAAACAATTAGAAGCTACAAGAATAGCTCCACCCAAAAACAACAACAACAAACTTTTAGGAAGTGTTGTTGTTATAACATGATTATGAAGGGTTTCCAGAGGCTCCTGTATTAAAGGCTTAGTTCCTAATGCCAGCAAAGGAGTGACTGGATCAGAAAATTGACATCACCAGTGGATTAGACTATTGGCAGAACCATGGTAGAGTCAAGTATTAACAGGCGGTAGAAATGGCAGGGGACAGACTCTAGTTTGATGAAATAAGTTACTAGAAGCATAGTCTGAAGGAGATAATTTGTCTCTGCATGCTCGTCCCTCCACCTGGTGTTGCTCTTACGTTCCCTCCCTCCCTCTCTCCCTTTCTCCCTCCTTCCCCCATCTCTCCCTCCCTCCTTCTCTCCTCCCTGTCTCTCTCGAACATTCCTCCTCCATTCTCCTCCTTTGACTTCTAGAAACAGGAGGTGAGCAGCTTTGCTCCATTATACTAGTACTATTGCAGTGTTCTGACTACCTACAGGTCCAGACGCTATGGGGCCATAAAATCATAGACAATAACGTTTGAAACCATGAGCCAAAAGAAATGGTTCTTCCATTAATATATCTTTCTCAGCGTTTCAGTCATTCAGGTGAGCAGATGACTAACTCAGGGAAATTTCTAATGACCCCTCTTGGCTGACAACATTTTATGTGTCTTTAAAATGTGTTGGTAGAGAAATGAGGTATCATTTGTTAACCCCAGTTTTCCAAGGTATCATTCCATATGCTTTTCCTTTAGCCAACTTCATATTGCATCTTTTGATTTTTAATAAGAAATTAACTAAATATTAATTAACGCTGAATCTGAAGGTTCCATGTGATAATTCGCAAAGCAAGGGTCACCATGGGGATAGCTGACACAGACTGCTTCAGAAGAGTGACTCTGTTTTATACAGTGTGTGCTTTGTGTGTGTATGTGCAGGTGAATTGATGTTCATGTCCATGTTTTCTGAGTGTATTATAAGTACAAGCATTGACACTGGCATATTACTATTTGTTTATAATTAACAAATAGTTTAATTTGATAGAGTAAAACATTCAATCTGAGGCAGGAGCAAATGAGGACCCTGAAAGTCTATGGCCAGGAGCACATTCTATTCTGCCTCTATCTTTCTTTCATTGTAGCCCATTGACAGATTCCTTTTGAATGGAGTACATTAGGCAACTTAAGACTGCTATAAAAGATGAAGTGGATTGGAAAAATGTAATTATTAAGAACTTGATCCAAATCAGACACTGAGTATTTACATTGAATACTTTGAATATTTAATCATTTTACTGTGAAACAAAATAACAAATAGATATGCAAATTTCATAGATACAGTGTGTAAATTATTTTACATGCAAAAAGCCTTCATGAATACGATTGAAGGCAGATTTAAGTCTAGATGAGGTGGTACACACTATGTTCCCAACACTTGAGAGGGTAAGGCAAGAGTATTGCAAGTTGGTAGGTGACTTGGACTACATGGTAAATTTCAAACTAGCCTGGGATCCAAAACCTTGTCTCAGAAAAAGAGCCTCACATAACTTTATAATAATTTATTGATGTGTAAAAGATAAATAGAATAAATCCACACTAATGGTTATGAACTAAGAAGTTTTATGCACTGCTTCTAGTAGCATGCAGTTAGTATTATAACAATAGTTACTAATGTACTGTTATTTCATTTTACACATGAACACTTTGATATGCATGTACAGGTATGTGATGTGCTAGGAAAAGCATCAGAGATGATTCTAGAGGCTTTCTTAGTTGTTATCTAACCTGCCTTTAAATAATCTTTCACAGGGTCAAATTATCAATTTGTATCCCAGCTTAGTGATAGAACATCATAAAATACTCTAAAATGAAATAAATAAGAAACACATACTATGTAAAACAGCAAAGCATGGCAAACAACCCTTCACATGAATGTAGAAGGGAAGGAAAGCCTTACACCGAGCCAGCTATGTTAATATGGGAAGATTAGCCAACACTAGTTTAAACACGCAGCAAAGAGTACTGTAGTTTATTCATAGTATACAAATTATAGATTTAATATTTGACAATAAATCGAAAAAAAATCTTAGTGAAGATTTCTTATTAACCAGTTAATAATGCTGTCCCTCATTTGAGTTAGTAAATTTCAGCATCTTTACTATGAAGATAGTTTGTATCATATTGTCAAAGTCAAAGTACACTTATTTAAAAATTCAGGGCATTTGTTGTCCTTTTTTTTTTTTTTTTTTTTTTTTTTTTTTTTTTTTTTTTTTTTTTTTTTTAGATGCAGTAGTGGAACTAAGGAAATAGGCTCATTTCTACACAGGTTACAATCTACAGATAATGAAAAATCAGGTAAAAAGTAGCTAATTAAATAAAAGTTACAGTGTTTTCACAAGATTATTGTGATTTCAGACTATATTGCATCATAAGGCCCTGAACAACAGCATCACTTTGGGTCTGTAACCTCAACCATCATGACCTCAATCAGTATAAGAGGAAGTGTTCTTACAGTCTTTTTGGTTCCTCTAGCTATAAAAGTCTGCTATACTATTAGTATCCAAATATCTTAATGTTACATTTGATTATATTTGAGGCCATATATATGTCCATACTATTTTCAGGGTTTCTATATTATTTGTGAAAAGCATGTATGTATGTATGTATGTATGTATGTATATTTGTAATACTTAGTGGCTTCAAATTACAGTAAAAACTGAAACCATGTGCTACAATACTTTTCCATTTCTGTTCATCATTAGGCATCTTAAAGCCCTGTGTTTCCTGTGCTGTGAATGAGTGACTCTAAAATGAAGTCCAGACACTGGAGCCAAATCCCAAAGCATGAAAGAAATGCCAGCTAGGGAAACAAAAGATTCTGTGAACAAAGATCAGTCATGGACAATAATACCTCCTGGGAAAAAGTAAACTTCTGAACCAGAACAGACCAGATGGAATCTATTGATATAATGGTACCCAGGGTCAGAAATGATGTCTAAATGCCCTGGGTCCAAATCACAGAGGGACATCTGGTAAACTCAGGCTGCCAGATCACCTCAATCTCATCTCATGTTGTTACCACATCATGCTCAGCAGGTAGAGTGAAAATCCATAATGGCTCACTGGTGATCTCAGGCCTACTCCACCAATAACTACAGATACTATTCAGTACATGGCCTTCTATCTGTAAACTGCCTCTGATTAAATCAGATAAGTCATACCATTACACTACCAAATTTCTACAGGTTAAATATCCTCAAGATATTTGAGGATTTGAACATTGACCAATAAAACTCTATCACAAAGTTTATATCTCTATCGTTGATTTTTTAAAATACAGTGACTCAAGGTTTATAATTACATAACTTTAAAAAAGTCTATCAACTTGGGTGACCATTTAATGAAAATGTTAGAAAATAGAATATAACACATGTTCTTAGAGTCAAAACTAATGCTACTTTTTTTTAAGAATTAAACTACATGATTCTGTAGCCAAAGCTGAATAATGTTCCCGACCACTTTCCAAAAAGGAAGTGATATTTTATCTTATTCAAGAGATAAGTGATGGAATATTCCCTACATGGCTATGGAGACTTTATACTAAGATCCCAAACAGCTATCTAAGTTCATCAACACTAAAGAACTTTATAATCAAATGCCATTTCTATCTTTAACTAAGTGTTTATCAGGCACTGTGACCATAATGTTTGACATTCTTAGCATCAATCTTAGCAATTAATTTTTCCTTATGAAAGATTTTACCTGAGTACTTTTTGAACTGTCAGGATCATTTATCTTGTGGTCTGGTACCATCTTGAAATACAATTTGGGCTTAGGGTAGTAAGCTGATAACAAAGATGCAAGGGCTATCCAGTGACTATTGGGCATGTATCCTGCATGTATATCCTTAACAAAAACATGATTTTTATTTCAGTTAGGATAGAAATGGATGGTATAAAGGTTTATAACACTACTCTGACTAGGATGCAATTTGGAATACAACCCAGTTATTTTGGGGATTTTTCTTTTAATGGTTTAAGCATGCAGGCGATAATTTGGAAAAGAGGCCAAAACATATTACAATCTTCAGTATTTTCACAACTTCAAACAAAGGCTATCAAAACTAAGGTCATGCTTCCAACCAGCTTCCTTGTCAGATCCTGACATAGTTGAGGTGACCCCACACTAGTATCCTCTATATCACCTTGTCATTCAGTCAATCTTATTTCTTTGCTTAAAATTCTTAGCCTTGACTACTTGGATAAGTTAGATCATTTCTCATGAAAATTAGAATCTGCCCTGCAAATTTCATGCAATTTCCTATACTTTTCTCACCTCTTTTTTATAGATGAGTTCCATTAAGTAAATGATCAGAATTATAGTGGTATAATTTTAAAGCCCTTTGAAAGGTTCAAAGAGAAACCAATTTTTCCCCAAGTTATCCTACTTCTCCTATTTGATTCATATACTTAATGAAATAAATCTTCACACAACCTTAGAACCATAAAGCAATGGACAAAGCCATTTAGCTTTAATTTTTTTTCCAAATAACATTACAAAGAAGCCTTATGAAAAAAAAAAAAGAAAAGAAATCAAAAGGAAGGTGTGTACTTCTGAATGGCAAATACAACTGTGAAATGAAGGACCCGGAATGCTTTGTTAGTTACGATATACAATGTACAATTCTTTAACCCAAACTGGTTCATTGATTTTTACACCTAAGTTTGAAATATTTTACTTATAAAACTGAATTCAATTCATGAAGTAGTTTTAAAATATTTATAACTTCCATTAAAGTTATTCATTTACCTGATGACATTTATTAGTAACTATATATATATATTCATATTAATATATTCATATTAAAATATTTCACATATGTATATGAAATTTACATTTCATATATATTTCATATATGTATATGAAATACTTTAATATGAAAAGTTTCTTTAGGTAAAATTATGATTTTCAATTAAAAAATCATCTTTCAATTTGTCTAATTCCTAAGACTGGGAAAATGGCAAACCATAAATTAGGATATGTTGAAGAGCAGAAAGCCTGTGTCAATCTGTATAAATCTAATTAAGAAAGCTTTGGTTTCCAGGCTTTATCATAGGCTTAATATTATATATTATGCTACTGAGTTTATTAAGATTTACCCAACATTTGTGGAAAGAAAAATACTATATTTTATTTTAAACTAACATTGAAAAGCAGCAGTTTTAAAATATGATTCCAAAGACTATTAAAAAAAATGCTAAGAATGTCTAGATATTGTTACCACTACCCAGAAATACAACACCTAATTAAATTGCATGGTTGCCTTTATGATTACGCTTTTAACTAACAATGTAAATAAACCACAATAACGAAAGCATCAAATTATGAAAAAAAAAAAAAAAAGAAATGAAGACAGCAAAACTTCCACTAAAATTAGATTTAAGTTTTGTGATCTATTCCTACAATATACAAGTCCTTGCCAGAGTATAAAACTTTGGAGGTAATATCGTATATTACATTTTTCTGTTTAACATATTGATAGGAACTGGGAATATACTAATTTAAAGTATTTTGAAGTTAAATTTTTATTGGATATTTTATTTATTTACATTTCAGATGTTATCCCCTTTCCCCATCCCCCCAAACCCCTTATCCCATCTCTCCTCCTCCTTTTTGCTGTTATACCAGTTTAATTACATGCAAGTTTTAATGTCAGTTCTAGGTTGAGGACATAGCAATACAATAGATGCAAATAGTCAAGGAACAAGCAAGGCAGTAAACAGAGTCCTATGATCTCAGACATAATCCTACATATTTATCTTGAGGCAATAGTTACAATAAGTAGACAGAAGCAGGTTACTATTTGATTTTTAGAGTAATTTTATAATTTTTTTACATATAAATGAAATAAAAAACAATTATTAATGCTTTAATACAATTTAATTAATACAAACTATACTAGGAAATTATTAGGTAATCCCAGAGATGACTCAAATTCTTATATATATTATTGGAATTTTTTCATCTTTCCAGGAAGGTATACATAGCAGGTATTTTGTGGTTTTCATTTCCCAGTAATAAGTAAGGCCACTAGGCGCCCAAATTCTAAGAAATACTCAGCTCTCATGGCAGATGACTCCATGATTACAGTAATAAAAATGACAGATATGGCTGAAATCCAGGGACAACTGCATTGAGTTCATTGATTACAGGCCACGTGAGGAGCATGTACAAATATCTGATACAACAGTCCGAATTTTAAACAAGGTAAAACAGTTCTTCTACCCACTTTCTCTTAGCAGTAACATAAAAATAAATAGAAATAAATAATGACACAGAACTCAGAAAACCAATCTGGTGACAGTTATCTCTATTTAATATTTTACATTATTTAACATCCAGATATGGATGCACATCACTTCAGTGTAAAGTCAGACTGCTCATAGTTGGTGTTAAAATATGCTACGCCACTGTGACTTACACCTAGCAATGAAGAATTACTGAATCAGAAAAATGTAGAAAAAAAAAGAAAAAGAAAACAATGCTTTTTGTATGTTTTTACAGTGGTTGGTTACAGAGATGCATAAAATAATTTTGGCAGGTACTAAAGCTAGAGACAAGCATTTCTGAGAAATTGGTTAATCTGCTATGTACTCAGCCTATGGAAGTCCAACAACCTGTAGGTATTTAGGTGCTCTGGTTAGGTGTTTTCTTTGTCCTATATTCTTACCAAGTAAAATTAACGTTACTAGTCCTTCCATTTAACATCAAATCCTAAGCAATGACTTTATTGCAGTTTGAGTTCAATTAATGTGAGATGAAAAGTAGTTACCATCTGAACAGAGAAAGCTGTACATAAATGTATGCATACAAACACACACACACAATCCCTCTGTCCTCTCCTCTCCTCTCCTCTCCTCTCCTCTCCTCTCCTCTCCTCTCCTCTCCTCTCCTCTCCTCTCCTCTCCCCTCCCCTCCCCTCCCCTCCCCTCCCCTCCTCTTCTCTCCTCTCCTCTTCTCTCATCAAATATCATGATAACTAGCTATAAACACTTCCAACGTTCAATACATCAAAATGACTATTTATCTTGTATTCCAATCCACACCAACCCTGCCTGTCTGCTAAAATAAATGAGTCCACATTAAATTGTTTTCATTCTAGAGATATAATTTTCTTTTACACGTTCCTCAAGGGAAGGCAAAATGCTTGGAGACAAACTTTCAAGTGCCCTGCTTATAGAGGATGACATGGGAATAAAGAATTGATAGCACAGAGCTAAGTACTTTTGTTGATTTACAAATGTCTCACATCTCGCAACACAGCTCAAGAGTGAAGTGATCTGATGTGGTGGGTTTTTTTGTTAGGAAATTTTTGGCTGACTACTAGACAGGACAATTATGTAAGTTTTTAGGCCATCAACACCTTTCAATGTTAAATTTGGAATGTTTAGAGGGTATTTGTTTTCTTATATATGGGTCAAATGCTTCATGAAGTTTAATTAAATTAAGTTAAAAATATTTTTTAGGTTCTATAGACCTTAAATTAGTTAACCTCCTATTGTGTGTGTGTGTTTAAAGATCTGTGGGAAAAACTGATTTAACTTACTATTTATATGGAAATTTCAGTTTCTAAATTTGAGTTCAGGTGCACTCTGAGAATGCTAAGCCTCATTCTATCATGCTTAAATTTATGATACATGTAATTTATGATACATTTATGATACACCAAAGACCCCTCACCAGTTCCAGGTATATGTGACAATATCAGATGCTTCAAGATATTCTGCAAAAAAGCTTATCAAATATAGCATTGAAGCACAGCATGGCTTTCTATTTAGTTCATTTTAAAATCATTCGCTCACCTGTTTATGAATCAAGTTATTTCTCTTGCCTGCCTCGGAGACCCTAAGGACATAAGTGAGTCATGTCAAAGATGCTGCCATCACACTCACAGGCAGGAGTGAACTATGTCCTACAGCCTGAGACAGAGGGAAGGGGGAGGGAGCAGGAGGCAGGATGAACTGGTACAAGAGAAGGAAGCAGGCTGAGACTGCATCACCAGGGTGTTGTATAACGCAGACACTGAGTTGAGTGGTTTTCCCTCAGAGAGAGTTTGAAAGCCATCAAGAAGATTCAGGAAGGAAAAAGCATGATCCATGTGGTGCCTACTTTAAAAAGATTGCCTCATTAATCACTTCAGAATGGACTGTGAGAGTCTATGTTTCTAGAACCTTAGGCTCAGCTGATAGAAATTCTTAAAAGCAAAATATTTTCTCCTCTGTACACAATCAGCAATGTCATAGAAGTACCAACAAGTTCACTTGATGAGGTAACCAATCCCCATGTGAAATCAACCCATGTCCACCATTATCCACTATGACAGCAGAATATTGAACTTATATCAAAATTTGGCAGAGAGGAGCAAAACAGCCTAATTTACTCCAGACCCATTCTCCTGCTTTATATTCTAAGAGGAATAGTACAATTCTTATAAAGGGAAGCAACCTAATTCTTAATTAAAATTGGAGATAATAAAAGACATGGGATACTTAGACAGGTATGGTGGTTTAAATGATCACCAACAGAGGCCACATCTGAGGTTGACATCTCTAGCAGAAGTCTGGTCTAATGTTATATTTATCAATAGAATAATTTCTCTAATGGTTTATCAAAGACAAGAGTAATGAAGGCTGCTTACTGTTCAATCACAAGGCTTCACAGTCGTAATAGACATTAAAGAAATTTCTATTGAATAAATAAACAAACACCATCATTTCAAAAAAAGCAGATACATGATTACTAATTTTTATAACAATGAAAGGGGAATTGAGTACTATAAAAGCAAAATGTAAATATCTAAAAATTGAATTTTAATTTTTTATATTTTAACAGACATCACAATCAAAGCATAGTTAAATTAGTGCCTCAAACTTTAGCATACATCAGAATCACAGTGTTCCCAAAGTTCTTCGAAAACAGCAGCTTTTAAAAGATTCTGAGGATACTGAGACACACAGATTTAATAGCAGTATTCTGAGAAATGTTTATGTTCATAGAGCATGGAATTCTATTTGCTATCTCTGGAGAAAAAGAGGGCACTTTCCAAAAACACATGAAGTACAAGAAAACATAAAATTGTATATGGACATTGATTTTTATCTGTTTTGCAAAATGGAATAGAGTGACATATATTTGGGACCTTACATTAACTCCTTATTTGCATATATTCCTTTGAAAAGTATTTCATCATGTACTACTGACTTTTTACCACAATAGTTCTTGAGTAATATAGGGCAATCTCATTGACCCAATTTTCTAATCAAAAGGAGCCAATTATAAGTGGCTAAAAACTTCTGTGCCCCATCAGGCCCCACTTCCAGCCACTAATAAACTGATTCTCCCAGCCCAAGGATTCTGATGTCAGGATCCATTTCATACCCACAGAAAAGCTAAGGGGACATTCCGTTTTATTACCCTCTTGCTGAGAGGCTGATATTTATATGTATATTTGCTTTGCCTCCAACCCAATCCATCATCATCTACTGTGCCTTACAATGTTCAACATGAAGATGGTGAAAGTGGCGGAGATCAGGACTAACTAGAAGCAGAATTCTCTTCGGAATGCAATCAAACCAACCAAGGAGGCACACCTGAGAGGATCAAAAGAGTACTGTTTGTTGTTTTACTTGCCTGATAAAATTGACAAAGCATGTGGATATGTTGGGTTTGCACAAACTGCTAGGCCATGCCCCAATAACAAATTGGTAACCTGATAGTTGACTCTTGTCTTTTACAATGTAAACACACAGGGAGTCATTGTAATGACAGCCTAGGTAGGTCAGGTACTTAGGAAAATCTAGGATTCATTTCCCAAATAGGGACCTACTACATTCACAGAAAGAATTGTGGGTGTTAAAATGCAGGTCTGACTCAGCATGTTCAAATTGGACTTAGATTAGGCATTCGATGACCTCCTGGGAGATGCTGCTCACAATCTATTCTGCAGACCACATTTTGAGCATCCAAAGGAGAGACAGGTTAAACCTGAGATTGCAGAAAATAATGAGAATCAAAGGCAACCATGAAAGCAGTGGGAGACAGAAAGAAAGAGAGTTGCATAAATATTCTAGTCTCCAGGAGGCATTAGGTTCCTTGTATTATCTAAAATTACTGGAGATCCTGTAACTATCACAGAACTTAAGATTTTACCCTCTCTGAGTACACTGGTCTAGTCTAGTGGTCAGTTTGCCCACTTGAGCCTTACCTTCAAATTTCAAGTAGTCATTTAGCCTAAATACCAACACAGATAATAATGAATATCAGAAGGTCATGACTATTCCTTTAGGCACACGCAATAAAAAAAAAATACTACTTCCTATTTGTTTCATATAAAATAAACAGTCTTTTTTCTTACCTTATGTAGGTTAATTAAGAAATGAATTAGATTAAGAATAGATTTCAGCAATTACATACTGCAGAATAGATTGCTATCAGATATACTATGGCTATTTATTAGTATCAAGCAACTCACTCAATGTATGGTTCAGATTTAAAACTTTACGTTTTTTATTATATATGGGTTACCTAAGGAGATATGCTACTTAAGAGGAGAATTATGTCATTAAATGTAGTATTAATTCTTTTACATTAAAATACTTCTGAGAAAAAGCCACTAGCTATGTTAATGTTGGAAACCCATTAATATTGTTAATATTAATTATGTTAATATTAGAAAATGAACAGTTTCTGAGATGCTTATAAAATGCTAAGGTGAACTTCTTATACTCACATATTTAGATTTTAGCAGATTTACTATTTATAGAGACAATTTAATTTTTGTAGATCTGGAGTTCTTATAAAAGGAAAGAGTCTCCTAGCATTAAGAATGACCACATATGTTAAATGTGGGCTACATAGTTTATTTCTCTGTAATACTGTGTCTTGCATTCACCAAAATGTATAAAGAAGTTGGTTTATTTTTAATTTCAGGTAATTATATTCATTTTAATGTAAAAATCTGCCTACTAGATTTTAATAGGTAATTGAAAAAATAAGCCAAATCAGTTACTGCCCATCAAAACTTTAGCCAGTGAGCATGGTTTCCAATTCTAAATGAACCCACAATCACATTGCCAATCCTGACCAAAACTGTAAGCATCATTGTCACTCTCTGAGTGTGGAACTCTACACAGAAATCTAATGCTACTGTCATTTTCTTTTAGTGCTAATTTGAAATAGGAAATTTTTTTACAGATTATAAATTTTAAATACTTTTGATTAGATTGGTAGACAGCATTCCTCAGTGGTTTGTAAACTAACAACAAAGTCCATGTTTAATTAACCACTACTGACAAATATAGTGAAAACCAAACCAGTCTCTCATTCAACAAAACCCACTTCAACTTGCCACAGTATATAGACATAATGCCTAGATTTGGATATAGTTCAATGGTAAAAGAAAGGTACAAAGACAGTATGAATCTAAGATTGTTCTTTGGAATGGAACTATCTGTTTATACTGGGTTTGGGTAAACTCACAAAATCATGTCCAACTGAATGAAGTTCAAGACTCATTTGTAACTCAAACTTCATAAATTGATACAAAAAGAAAATGAATGGCAGAAGGGGGTATAAGTGCTTAGATTTTGTTCTCTGGGCATCTCTTTCTTCACTTGTAGAACTGTATATAAATTATATTATTTTTAATGTCTAAGATATCAAATAGAGATTTGGAAAGACCACTCTAATATTGTTCAAAGTTTATTGCCTCTTCAATAAGGCAAAACAAATTTTAATTTAACTTAAAAAGAAATAACACGTAACATCCCTGGAATCTGATGTCAAAATGCAGCTAAGAAACAGACAGCAAAATCTTTTATTGTTATATACTTTTAATGCCTTCTTCTAAAAAAAAACTCACTACATGCCCATCTTTGTTTTGAGGTCCATAAGACATGTTTGTTATTTTTAGACATCCAGTCTTAGTAAACTAATTACAATCAAGTCATGTCAAATGATAGACAAAGCAAATTTTTTTTAAAACCAAATGTATGGACTGAATGTTTGGCTGCATTTAGAGATGAAGAATATAAAGAAATATTTAATGTAAGACAATGAGCCATAAGGTTGAGGCCATGATCAATAGTATTAATGTCCCCATTAAAAAGACCGTTCAGAACATTACCTCTATACTCACTGCCTCTTTCCTATTCATCTACACATCAAGGAAAAGGCACATAAGAGTAGCACATCAAGAAACAAACTAGCTACATTCAGGAAATAGATGCTCACAAATAAGTGTATTTGTTGTCATGTTGTCTATTGGCTTATAGCCTCAGGATTAACAAGAACTAATGGGAACTAAATGTCTGCTGTGTAAGGCAGCACACTCTGAATGTTTTGTTAGGGCAGATGAAGCACACAAACCAACTAGACAATGCTAGTGTGACTGAACATCTACCTCGTGTTTAACCCTTGATGAATTTTAGTTCCGTACTGAAGAATGGAAGACTTCCTTCAAGAGAAAACTTCCCAGACTGTCAATTTGCCAAAGCCTTCAACTAGAATACTGCAAAGATACATGGATTTTAGTGTAAAAGAGATAAAAAGAAACCATTTTGCTATTAAAAACAAGGAGCCATGTCAACAAGTTGCCATTTACGCTTCTCTCTGGTATGCCCCTTGTGTCAACAGTTTAGCAAAATAAAATTGAAATAAGAGACATGAGACACTATCAAAATCATCAAAGAAAATTTGAATGGCACTTGAGATACTTTGATATTACTTCAAATGGTACCCAGAATACGATGATACTTCCCAGAAATAGAAACATGTTTTCTGAAAGAGAGGTTTGTTTTTCCTTATGACAAGTATTCAACTAGAGAATTAACCAGCCAAGTACCAGGTTCCTAAATCATCAATGGCTTATCAAAGTTTACAAACTTCTTTGTGGCAAACATATCCAGAAATAAATTTATTCTAGGAAGTGGGGATACAGAATTCACACTGCCACAAAGTGAGGGACTGAACCTGCTTAAAAACTAGTTATCTGGTATCTCCAGATTATTCAGGTAGGAATAAGTCATTTTTTTTTAAATCTCAAGGCAGATTTCTTTAACAAAACATCTAAGACTAAGCAATTACTAAATAATAGAAATCTATTTCTCACATTTCTGGTGGGTGGGAAGTCCATAGGCCAAGTTGCTAAGAGTCTGTATCTTCAAACAGCAAGTTTTGTTCTCCACAAATAGAGCTCCTCAATAGATCCTCACATGAGAGAGGTACAGACTCACTCCATTCAATATCTTACCTTGCTATTGCTCTCACTCATGAGACATCCACCCCAACTCCCATCTCTTAAAATTGTGTGGCTGAAATTTCTGCATTGTCACTGGAGAGGGATGTCCCAGCACTGGGATCATAGCAAACTCCAAGCAATTCAGTTGATAATTAGAAGTAGTCGATGATGGATTTTGTTTGTTTGTTTTATCCATTGTTACAGAAAGAGGCACTACCTATGCACAGCAGCTTAGTCTTTTCTGAAATGATCTGCAGAGTTCATGCCAAGTACAGAGCTCAGCTCAGGAGATACCAAGTTGCCATAATTCATAGGTACCACGTTGGCTTTAGTCTCCAACTTTTTTGATACGTTGAAAGCATTTTGAAAATATTATGAAAAAAGGCGAGCCCCATGGTGAACAACATTTGTAAAATTTTTGTTTTGTTAACCAAAGCCAATGTATTTTATGTGGGAGAACTGTTATTCTGAACATCTGCAACCTGGAGACCCTGGTAGATCTAGTGTTGATTTCTTCTCGCAGGCATACAAACATTTAGGAATGTATTCATACATGTAAACAAATGCATGGCCATAAAGGCAACCAATGGCACCATGGCCAACTACCTCATTTGCATTAGAAAGAAAAAGATAAACGAATTTCCTATGAATTTATTCACAAATTACCATCTCCATATTCAATGGTCAGTAATGTGTCTTTGCAATTACTTTTCTTTCTCAAATCTATAGTTTTCTTGATTATTTACTAAATACTAGGTCCAATTGTATACATATTTAAATTCCTATGTTACGTTTTCTGTGGAATTATTATTGTTTATTTCCTTTAAGTTCGTGCGTAAAGCCCCCCAGTCACACTCTCTTCTATTTCTGGCCTACATTGCTCCTGAAAGTTTTCTCACCACATAAAAATCTTCTATGACATTACTTTCTGATACAGTAAGCATCAAGATTATTTGTTTTTCCTTTGAGTCAGAGACAGGGAAGGAATGGTGATGGGTTTGTGAAACATGGCCTTTCTGTGACTTCATATTTCCGAGTTAATGTTGCTTTCTGCCAACACTTGAACCCACAGACTGGCTGACAGCCCTGTCCCAGCCACAGAACCCACTAGCTGGTTGAGGAAGTAACAATTTACAGTTTGTGGGGCAATGAGGAGCTGGCTCTAAATTGATTTTGTTGAGGATTGTGGGGCAACATGTAAAATCAGCCACTTACCTACTTCTCCTTGGCAATGAGAAATGCATCCCATTTAATAGAACACTCGTAGACTGTAGACACTTTAACTTGGGCTTTGCAAATATCAACCCTTGTTATTCTGCATCTATTCTACTTTCTTTTATTGAAGATGCCAAAAGTATCATATTAAAATGCTGGGCAATTAAATATAAAATATCCTGACTTTTACAGTTTATAAGTTCACCACAGGTACCTATAATGATTCTAGTTTTACTTTGAGAGTTGCTTTGGGGGAGGAGGTGGTCTAATTTTAGATATCTTTGCTTCTATAGGCTGTCTCTGCTACTCGTTAGCCTTTTTCATTCATTCTTTCCCTGGCTGTTTTGAGTGAGGATAGGGACCACGTGGTGCTCTCCCAGGGAGCTCAGGCCCCATAATGATAGGGTTTCCACCAGACAGTGCTTATTAATGCTTGTTTTCTGCCTTTATGGTGAAGGGCTACCATTCCTGAACCACTTCCTCTCTGACTGGTAATTTTTCAGTAAAAGGAAAGTTCACTATTGTACATTTTTTCCCACTGTAGCAGTCAAAGGCTATTTTCCTAAAGGCAAATGTGAGCCCTTTGCCTCTGACACCAAAGGATCGCCCAAAGGGATTTGTCAAGTTCTTCTGCTTGATGACTGTCGGTGATAATAACAATTAGAAATTTCCATTTAGAAATTAAGAGGCTGTCAGCTTGCAAAGGCAGCCTTCTTTTTCTACCACCACAGTAAAGAGAAAGATAGCATAATTCTTGCATTGGCAATAAGAGTAGGGTCATTGATTATCAGGTCTCTGTGATAATGTGAATTCTCAGTTCTTAAAGAACATCAGACAATAGAACATCTCCATTGACTGCAAATAATATTTCCACATAACACTTTAGCATGAATGATGAAGAAAATGAAAATTAAAATTGAGACTCATTTAACTAATTATGGTGCTAACTAGAATTCCAAATTTTTACTTGTGTAGCAAAAGGGCTCATGCTTTGCTCATCACATAAATGAGACTTTAAGAAATATATTATACCAGTTTCTACAAGATTAATTTCTTTCTTCATTTTGACTAGCCACTATATGTAGATAGTATTTTAAATGAATGGCTTCGTGAGTGGTAGAA
This sequence comes from Arvicanthis niloticus, assembly GCF_011762505.2. NCBI lineage: Eukaryota > Metazoa > Chordata > Mammalia > Rodentia > Muridae > Arvicanthis > Arvicanthis niloticus. The sequence goes on along the minus strand of NC_047665.1, from coordinate 67,486,075 downwards.
AAGTACCCAGAGAACATTAATTAGCTGAGATTCTTTAATTGATCAATTAAATGCTATTTTCTTTATATATATATATATTAAATAAAAATTCAGGCTGCTGTTGTCTTCCCTCTGTTGGAACAGCTTAACTCTGCTCCTGGGTCTTTTTCCTTAATCTTTTCATTCTCATCACTGTTGTTAGACACATCTTGGAAATGTGACCTGACCAACATCTTACAGAGATTAAGTGTAGACTTATTTCAATAATCAGTAAGACTGATTTCAATAATCAAGGCAATAAAAATTTGTTTTTCCATGCAGCATTCAAACCTTGTAGCTAGAAAGAACTGCCTCCCAACACTTAGTACAATTGTTGAAGAATCCTCCCTCAATGTCTCCTTCACATCACTCCTTATACTTAGCAAGTCTTCCTTCACCTGCTCTGCTCCTTAGGTCCCAGATCAGGATGCCCAGCTTGATTACACATTTACAAAGTCTTTGATCTCCTTGTCTTGGCAATTAACATGCTGACTAACATCAATGTAATCAAATCTTCCCTGACTTTTTGGATGGAGTGAGTCAACTTGTTACAATCTCAGTATAGGATGTATCACTACATAAAATCTGAATAATGTATGTCAGGATATTGATAAGTGGGAAAGATGTGACAAGCAAGAGTTCAGGATAACACTGAATTCCCTTAATAAACCTTTTGCTGAGGAAATGCTCAGTGCATTTCTGATACCTGGATCTTCACTTTTCTGTATCCTGTACTTTCTAGATGGTGGTAAGTGACCTCCATTCCCTATCCTAGCCACCTAGCCACCAGATTATTCAACAGGTCTCTATTGCCTAGGAGACCACAGCACCCTCATTTAAGCCCTTCAATTTCCTTTGTAACTTCATTGTGTTTAAATTTTTTATAATTAATTGAGGAGTTGTGCATTTCAAACCACAAATCTGTGACAGTCAGAAAACAACTTGCATCTCTAGTTCGTTCTTTCCAACATGTAGAACCCAGATAGAACTCAAGTCTTCTAGCTTGATGACAAGCACCTTTACCTGCTTCCCTATCTTACTGGTCTTTTAATTTATGTATTATGTGGTTGAGTACATAACAACCTTCCTGGCCAAAAAGAAATGTTGACTGACCCAGAGTCATTACAACTCATCCCTCATAACAAGGAACCAAGATCAGTAAACAGAGGTATACATACAATTAATTGTGAGGTTAAGGTTTAGCAATAGCTTTTATCTCTTGGAAACTTGCCCATTGATAATGATTAGTATATAAAAACATCAGCTTATGATTCCTCACACTCTGCAACAATTTAATAGAAAGCAGATAAGAGCTAAGTAGACAAATAGACAATAGAAAGATGAACTAGTATAACTCAACAATTTCTCTTAAATAAAATAATCACGAGTTACTGTACTTTGCAAGAACCACACACTTTTAAGAATGGTACTCACAGGAAAATGCCACTACTCTCTGCTAATTATAAGGAAAAAGTCAAAGCCGTTTTTTAATTGGCAGAATGAGAAGCTATTTACTCTGTATGCCCTAAGTTGGCAATGGCTATGATACAAAGTCTAAGAGATTAGAATGAAATCAGTGTCCCTTACCAAAAAAAAGGCTTGAATTCACACAAAAAGCTGGATTGTCAAAGAACGAGAACCTGAGTTCAATTCTCAGTACCTACATAAAAAAATCCTGGAATCTGCACTTGCAATCCCAACACTGAGGAGATGAAGCTAGCAGAATCCGAGGCTCAGGAGCAAAGGAGCCTAGTCTAATCACTAATCACCAGGCCAGTAAGTTAGAGTGTGCAGATAAGTGACTGTGGAGGTAGCTCAGGTAGAGTGCGAGCATGAAGAGTATACTTGAGAAACCATGTACAAGTCCAAGATGGCCACAAGGCACCTCTAATCCCAAAAATGGAGTTACAGAGACAGGAAGATGACTCTGTGTATTAATAGAATTCACTGGCCATCCAATTTAGCCAAAATCTGGCAAATTTTAGGTCAGAAAGAAACCGTCTTAAGAGAATGAGAGAGTTGATAAGAAAGACATGTGACACCCTCCTCTAGCTTTTACTAACAAGCCCATGGATACACACACACACACACACACACACAGAGAGAGAGAGAGAGAGAGAGAGAGAGAGAGAGAGAGAGAGAGAGAGAGAGAGAGAGAAACCAACAAGGATGGTCCCTAAGTAATAACAGCCAATCTTCCTCTGGCCTCCAAACACAAATACACACATATGTTCTGTACACACACAAAATCATATATGCACACAAAACCACAAAATAATGTTAATACTTTCATACTATATCTATAAATTACACAAAAATATCCACTGGCTATTGGCTGCTTCTGTTTGTCTCATATAAACTGACCTTAAAATGTCACTGTCATTTCTCAACAAACTCACTATCTCTAAACTTTAAGCAGAACCAAACTTATGATTATGATTTTCATTATACAGCTGATACATAAAATGCATGAAGACCATCATGACCAGAAAGTTATTTTCAATACATCAGCCATTCCTGACCTGAAAAATCTAAAAGGGTACAAGCCAGAGGCTTAGCAAATTTGAAATGCAAAAATGATTTAGTGTTTTCAATGACAGACTAATGGCAAGTAGAAAAATAATGCAGTGAGTATTGATAAACTTTCTTCTGCTTTAGAGGAGATGGTAGGAGGCAGAGGCCATCTAATGTACAACAATGGGAACAAAATTTAAATGGTGCTATTTTCACTGACTGCATTTTTATTTAGACGATAGTTTTAGCCTCTTTCTGCAACAGACTTGCATGTTGGAGTCTCCTATGCTACCATGCACAAAACAGGAGAAATGTAGGTAAAGAAACCTTTGAGCTGTACACAGCCTATTGTTCTTTGACTTTATTATATATATACTATCAATTTCTCAAAACAAGAAATCTTAAGCCATTTGCTGTTTTCCTTTATATTTGTACCCTGCTTTATGGCCAGTCTTAACTGTAGTAACCAACTGTTTCAAGAAAGCAAATGCTCTTCTGAAAAATTTCTCAAAGTAAATTCAGAAAGAAAAATGCCTTCTATACTAGCTGACATAGTTGATAGTCACCAATGGTGTATAGGAATGCACAGCAATTTCTCCAGTGTGTGTCTAAAAACTCTGAGCTATTCATTTTTTTTTTTTTTCATCAAAATAGTAGAACTGACTTTTGGCTTAATTATCACCTCTTGGCATAGGTGTTTATTTTTGAAATAAAGGACTCAAAGTTTAGAAAGAGCTAATTTTGAACAACGTCAGAAATATCTATTAATCCATCAGCTCTTTTACAAATGCACGAACGTTGACTTCTGCATCCATTAGGGAGGTAGAGGATGGTGTTGAAATAAAATGTCAATAAGGCTAGTGGCATACTTTGACCAAAGTTTGGTTTTTGTGGGATCTAAATTCCACTAAACAGAAACCTAAACATGTGTATTTGATTTCTTCTCAAGGGTTGGTTATGGATGAATGAAAGAACCAGAGAAAACAATGGCACAATGTTTACAAACAAGTTCATTCTGCCTTCTATTGTGTGCTGGTGATTCCAATGTCTTACAGAAATACAAGTATGGAATACTGTAGATTAGACTAACAAGAGAGAAGACAATCAAACAGATGTCAAAAGTCACCAGCTATATGTATACTGGATACTGTGATTCTAATTAAATAAGGCTGTGAGGTCATTGGGCCATGAAAAATGTCATCAGCAATGAGGCTAATTTGTGTCTGACTAGGACTTTTACAGTAAGTGATTACTTACAGATGCCAAGTCCTCCAGGGAACTTTTGCCAGCTGTTGTCAATTTGTACATTGGCAGCCTCATCCTGAGCATGTTCACTTGACTGACACTGGGTTCTACTGTCTGTTTCATGATACTGGTATTTATAGGACATCATCTCTATCACTGAAAGATTTCATTTTACAAACTTTTCAAACATATAATGCCATGATTTACAGTTTATGAAAGGAAAATGACTCACGGGAAGGACAAGAGTCCTCCAAATGGTGACAGCCCTTCACAGTTTATTCAATAAGACCTATGCAAAATGTGCTGTATCCAGAAAGACAATAAACTTTTTAAAAAGTGGATCTGGGAGGTCATCATATTTGATCACATGTTTAAAGCAAGGATTCCTTCTATCACAAAAAGCTTCACCCTCCGTTTGACCAAGGATGGTCAGAAGAAAGTTCGTTCAACCTTACATTTCTAAGTTCTTCTGGAGTCCTTTAGAGTGCTAGCTTCTGCTTGCTAGTTGCTATTTTACGCATTACAGTTGCAAAAATAAATTCTAAACCATCATCCATATTACAACTTCTCAAGTATCTAATATAACTATCTTCCTCATTCAGTCTTTTCTGGGCTAAATATTCCAAGTTCTTTAAGAATGTGATGTTTTTCCCTGTATTGCATCATTGTGGTTGTTATAAACAATAAATTCTAGGATAGAATGCATCCTTTGAAAACCTGTCAACAAGTAATAGTTGCAACTGGGAACTTAAACTTTTCCAGAACATTAACCACCAACATAATGCAATACTTTTGAGTCAGGTGTAATGGCACATGCACAGGGGAGAAAAGGCAAGAAGATAGCTGCAAGTTCTAGGTCAGTCTAGACAACAAATGACTTCCAATCTACCTAGGAAACTTAGTGATAATACATATTAAATCAGAAATTATAGCATATTGACCTCCAATGCAATGTGATGCATTTGAAAAATAGTGAATACTTTTATTGAAGAAAAATTCACTTGATAAAATAAAGTGGGGAAGAGAGAGAAAAAAGAGAAGAAAATACAGGGAAGACATTTTTGACTGTTGAGAAATTTTCTGTTAAAAGGTGTTCTCTCTTAGTTGAGCTGTTAGTGAACATTATATGTTATCTGGAACTCTTTTTTTTGGTATGTTGGAATTTTATTCATTGATGGTGTAATCTTGAGCTAAAATTTATTGGGCAGTTTATAACTTAGAAATAATTTATACTTTCTTAATTTATTTGTTTCTATTATTATTACCTGTGCTGTTTTATCTTAATACATTTACTTATGCCTTTCCAAATTTAATTTTTTTCTTGCTAAAAATCAGGAATAAAATAATAAATTTGAATGTTTTCTTGTGTTTAAGCTAAATTAACTGAATAAAATTATGTTTTAATCATTTATTAATTTGGTTTTTTTTCAACATCCTGGGTCCCACAAAAGATTTAGTTCACATCATTTTCTTGTCTCTGATACCATCATCTTCCCATCTCCTGAACACAGAGTTGAAAAATCTCATCAGAGAGTCTCAGTTAACTCTAATTATTGATGTGATTATTTTTGTTTAACAATCTCATATATTATTTTTGAGCTAACCAAAATTTAAAATGAAGCTACTAATAGACTGCAGAAAATTATGAATCAAATAAATAAAAATCAAGAAATAGCCTTTCCTTTTAGTGAATGACAATATTGTAATGGTCTCATTTTCCACAAGGGCAGCTGCTCCAGTTCACTGCAAAATTTAGGCCATAAAACAAGTCTTGCTATGAGGTTGCCATCTGTCACTACATATGAAGACAAGCTGAGATCAATATTGAGAGGGAGAACTCAGACCTCCAGAATGTGATTGGGCATGAAAAGGCTGCCAGTGTCCTGTTGCTGGGGCCTAGGGACATGTTCCTGTGGTCTTCTTTTTCTTCTGCATTACTGCTGCCTGGCTCACATAATAAATATGAGTAAGATCTTAGAGAAAATGCTAATACAGGCCATTCCCTTTTCACAGGGCCCTCTGACCCTTTGACTTAACTTGGCTGGGAGTCAAACCCAACATGGCTGACTTCTGTGCATGGTCTTGCTTTTATTTAACCATATAATAAAAGATGGAAAGAGATAAACAAAATAATAAAGCACAAATATGCCTGAAAAATCCATGAGACAAAATAATTTAGTAAATTAGTTCATTTTATCATTTTTCTTTTTGTTTATTGACAATGGCTTCAATTAATAACACAAACTTTGATATATATATATATATTATATATATGTAAAATGTAAAATGTATATATGTAAAATGTATATATAAACATATATTGTATATATACAAGTAGATTAATGAAGACTGTCATACTCAAAGACATATTATAATGCCAGCTCTCTGTAACCACATGTACCTTTGATGTGTTATTGTAATGATTAAAATGTGACTATAATAGCCCATCCTACTTTTTCCTGAATCAAGAATAGTATCAAAGTTCTCCTTGTCCCATTTTTATTAACAGCTAAAAGAAACATCCTCCAGGATAGACAGTAGGATCATATTAAAAAGAAGGGCATTGTATATCCATCTGAGGGCTGCTGGGATATAATTAAATTAGGAACTTCATTCACAAACTAGGTCAGCTAAGCACAATGTTAATGATAGTCATTCGAGGGCATAATGGTTACCATCCTGATCTACCAGAGTCATGCACCTGGGTGCAGTTACTTAATCATGGAACCAAAGAGGAGAGATGGTATTTCTTAAGGAAATCTGTTGTAGCGTCCAGCAGCTGTGCAGTCTCAGTCCACCTGCCCATTGGCTTCCCGTCTCACTCAAGCCAATGAGCTTGTTGGTCCCATGGCTAAAACTTTGTTATTTCAAGTAGGAACAGTCTGTTCTAAGGATGCTCATGTGACACACTGAAGAATGCAGCCAGTAAGTTCAATTCAAACGTGTGATCGGAAAGCACTTGGGCATCTAGTTGAGACCAAAAATGCATCTTTACATTGTCACTAGGAGGTCTCCACCAGGTCATCTGCATATATGTTTTAGCTGTTAGACTGGACTCCTAACATATCGGTGGATATATCTCTGAATCTTTTGCCTGATCTTGAGGCTCTATTCCTCCTATTCAGTTGCCTGGTCCAGCCTCAATATCAAAGTGTTTGCCTTGACTAATTGTATCTTGCTTTGTTGTGTATGGCTGTCATCTCTTGGAAGCTTGGAATTAAAGGAGGATGAGACTGGGAGAGACAGAAAGTGGAGAGTGGGATTTGGGAAGAGTGGGGGGCGGCAAATTGTGTTTAGGATATATTGTATGGGAGAAGAATCTATTTTCAATTTTAAAAGAAGGTAAGAGGAAAAATCAGCCAATAATCTCTACCAATTGTTCAGAACAGAGTGGAAGATGGCCATGCATCTGTGGTATATAATTCCTTCTCAGAAGCACTCGCACTGTTTTAGGGTTCTGCTACTTGAATCACAGCCAAGTCAAGAATTTTGCTGCACAGTGGCAAAAAGAAATTGCTAACGAGTCTAACAGACACTGGAGTCACTGAGTTTAAAGGTGTCTTTCACCACCGGCCACTGAATTACACGACAATTATTCTTCTGAATAATACAAATTACCTAATGTTGATCTGCAATTTTTAAAACTTATACATTAAACATTGAGAGAGAGAGAGAGAGAGAGAGATGCAAGCAGACTTGCTGTCGCTCTATACTTTAAGAAAGGGCATCTGTGAAGAAATGAAGAGAATCAGATAAAGGACAGGGAACAGGTAGGTGAAGAGCAAAAGCTACAAAACCCAGCATAGATTACAGAAAGAGCTTGGAAGCTAGAAGGTCCTTTCCTTAGATGTCCCCTGAGAGGCACAGAACTCATCAAAGATGCCAGGTATTAACCAGGCTTCAAAGCTCTGGAGGTAGAGAAAACAATGTGGATTGTACTCAAACAGGACACGGTCTAGTGGCCCATAGTGTCATGTCACAATGTCACAGTGAGATGACAGGTGCTTACAATAATGGTGTGTAACACTATGCGGGAAGGACTACACCAGCTATCAAAAGATCAGATGCTACAATGAAGACAGCTCTCAGTTGCAGGGCACTCATTATTTTTCCAGTAGCGATCAGCCTTTAGCTCCTTTAATGTGTCGCTCCCTTGGAGTTGCAGTCATTTCTGCAGTGGTAAAGGATGGGAAGCTGTTTAAAGTGCTATGTGGGAGTTTGGGAAAGGTCCAAGCCTGAAACTCAGCCCATATAAAATATGAATAGTAAAAATGTGAACATCCTTTCTTCCTTCTTATTGCTGACCTTATCCACCCGTAAACCAACCAACGTACATCAATGGATCCAACTCATAGATTCCCAAAAGTTTACTATTTGCATCTCTGTTGCCATCATTACTCCCAGAGGACTAGTTGGTAGCTTGAATTCAGCCACAGTAGGAGTGGCCAGAGAGAACTGAAAACCTTCCAAATTTGGGCCTTTCCATTCTCTTTGGGGAGCCAATAATTAAATGTTTACACAGTGTTTATAAAATCCAATGATATTATTTTGACAGTAAAATTTCAAATTGCCCTATTCTATTTTAACCAATATTGAATTGATCATATTTGCATGTATACATTTTAGCACTACCATATGTGGATGGAGTTAGAACATTTCTGCCTTCCAAACAGACAAGAATCCAATTCACAAATTAACATTAATGCAACTTGCTTAACTTTAACACTTTCAAAATAGGCTTCCACCAAAATCATCAAAAGGGCTCTACAGATACATTGCAAAGTGTCCTCCCAGAATGGATTCAAGGCCAGGGAGAGCTATGATAACAGAAAGTGCTCAGGGCCTTTTGATGTCAGGCACAGTGATCTATGCCTAATTTCAATATGAAGTATGAACGTTTTCTGTCAAGTCTACCTCTGAAATATTGTAAAACCTAATGCAAAAAGTTGGCTACCCCCACAGCAGACTGAGTACAAAGCATTCCTCAATATGGAGGAGGGGTACTCCTAGCCAGAGCTTACCACAAACAATGGGGGAAAATAATTTAAGAGAGGGAAATTAAAATGCGGTCACAGAAATTCTACTAGAGGCTTTCTAGAAATGATCAGAATTTCATCAACGTGAAAAGGATACAAAATCAACTTTTAAAAGCAAATATTATTGTTGCCTAAGGAAGACCCGCATGACAACAAGCATAATATTTTAAAATGGATGGATAAAATCTCACAAGGCCCCACCCTTAGGGTAAAGGCTATTGGAAACAAGCAACATTAAATAAATACATACATATGTAAGTAACACTCAATGGGCAATGGAGGACATGTGCGCGCGCGCACACACACACACACACACACACACACACACACACACACATTAACAATTCATTTTAAAAGAATAGGCCATGAATTTGACAGGAAGGTGATTAGTTGAATGGGGACAAACAATTGGAGATTTGACCCATGTGGCCACTTTCCCTGATTCTTACATGCTGGTCGGCCTTTAGGTCTGGTCTTTCTTCTTCCCCATCATGGTGATCTCTGCTTCTTTTCCTCTCTCCTCTGGTTCTTAGCCCATGCAAATCCCCATGTCCCTCCATAGTCTGCCTCTTTTTTTGCTAATCAAACCCAGCAGCCTTTCGGGAGCCGAAATGAATTGAGACAGCTTTAGAACTAATCCCTAACAATATAGTTCGCAAATAACAAATACACAGAAATTTCAGAGGTAAAGTAAATATTGTCAGATAGAACTCGTTCCAAGTCTGAATAAATGATGTATTGTTAAATGTCTTCTCAACAGCTCACTTTGGGGTAAGTTTCTCCTGGTGTCATGTATGAGAGTCTCACCCTGTGCTGCATTCCAGAGGGGATGGTGTTGGGCTGTGTCTTGCACGTGGGGGGGGGGTGTTCTGTGTGTTGATTTGTGGGTCTCGCATCCACTTCCCACAGGGGCTGGGACCTCGGCTCAGAGAGGCAGAGGCCCTGAAATTTGACTGTTTTAACTCCATGTTGGCTCTAGGCAGACATCAGGCTATGAGAAGCTGCAGCACCCCACTCCAGGGGTGAGGAATTACAGTCTGGAGTCCCGTGGTGGGCCAGAGCTCTTAGGTTGGAGGTCTCTGGGACAGGAGGCAGCCTGGGACCAACTTGTTCTCTGGTCGTTAGGCTCTCAGGCACTGTTGAGAGGCCACGGAAAGGCTGAGATGGGGTGTACAGGCTGGATCAACCCGCAGCCAAAGAGGGGAGGGGGAAAAGCTCTGGCTGCGCCTGTGGAGATGAGACTCTTGGTTACAGCGACTTGCTAAAGACCTTCTCTATGGCTTCACACAGGCTGGCGCTAAATAAGAGAAATAGTCCATGGTCTTAAGATATTTACTGTCATGGTGGAAAATGGATGAAGCTATACCCCTGGTATGGCAGTCTGAGATTAAATACCTTTTGCAAGGAGAAGGGTCTTGGAAGAAATGCTTAATTGGCTATGCCCTCTGGCCTTTAGGTATCTCATGAATATGGAGGTCTTTCTTGAGGCTCTGTGGCATGTAGTCACAATTTCTACCTGTGCAATGTGACCAATGGCCACAAACCTCTCTGTGGGAGGGGCTGTGTGAAAGGAGCCAGGTACCCAGGAGCAAAGCTGAACTCCTACTGTCCCTGAGGGTCTCCAGGATTCAAAGCTTGTTCTTGACCAGGTACTAAGCTGCCTCTCACAAGCCACTGCCAAACAGGATGAGGCTTCTAAGAAGAGGTAGGAGGAAAGAGTGTCCTTAAAAGAGATGTGCAGATCTTCTCTCTCTCTCTCTCTCTCTCTCTCTCTCTCTCTCTCTCTCTCCCTCCCTCCCTCCCTCCCTCCCTCCCTCCCTCCCTTCCTCTCTCGATGAGAACCTTAAAATTATGAAGCAAACTTTTTCTCTTTTAAGGTGAATGTTCTAAAGTACTTTGTTATAGTAAAGGTAACTTAACATACCAATCCATATCAAATATAATTTAAATGCTATAGCTCTAAATATTTTAATCTGAGGTTTTTCCTCCATAGCTTTTATTCCTTTTGGTAACACACCTATACACAAAGAAATGCTTGAATACCTGCCTTTTAAAAAAAATTACCAGAATAGGGTTTTTTTTGCAACAGCCTTTTTTATGGTGACTCAAATAAATTGCCTGACTTCTGTGAACACTCATCTTTATTTCTGCTTAATTGCTAGAGTTTTCTCGAGTATATTTCTGAATAGAATACTGAATTAGTAGAGATATCACCACTAGGACACCTAAGAAAAATGCTAGTTTTTCCCCAGAATTAGAACTCTTAATGAGTGACTCAGAGATCTAAAGTTTCACAAGACACCAACATGATTCTTATCCTTTACAATATGTGAGAACCACTAAATCAGAATTTAACATTCAATTTGGGAAAAATCTAGTTCACACAAAAATGGGCTGATACTTCCCCTCTAACATGGGTTCATTAATATAGTCTATATGTCAAACTGATGGACACATAGAACATGGAAGATCATGGGCTATGTTCCTCTACCTACACTGGGGCTATCAGTAAACAATTTCTGTACCAAAGCCAGGGTCAGTAAATGTTCCCTGACTCAACAGGCATCCTGAAGAGTATTAACTGATTAAGTCAAAAAATCTCTAGGCTTTTTACCTAGAAGAATGTTTAGTCTTTAGCCCTACCTCCATATGGAGACCATGTCTCCACGTATTTCCATTAGAAATAAAACCCTGGTTTCAGAAAGATGACCTAGGCAACCTTCTTCCACTGTTGAGTTTCCCATGGAACAATAATAAGACATCCAAGAACTGTAAATGTTAAGATTTCACTTACAATATTCACCTCCTCCTTTCATTACTTTTTAAAAATCATTTTATGAGTTTGTATATTCTGCCTACCTATATGTATTTGTATCATATGTGTGCCTGCTTTGTAAAACCATGTTGGATCTCCAGGAACTGGAGTGACACAGGATTGTGAGGCTCCATGTGACTGTTTGGAATCAAACCCTGGTCCTCTGGAAGAGCAGCCAGTGCTCGTTAAAGCTTAAAGCTCTCTCTAATCCCATTCTTTACTTCTTGAACAAAATATGTTTAATACAAAAATGTTGGCTAAATATTAAATTTCTAGCAATACCCAAAACAAGCAAACAAAAAAATGATTTGTGTGTTTCTTTTCACATTCTTAAGCACATAAAAATTTACTAATCATAAAAAGAGCCCTAGTTACCAGAGAATTAAACCATGCTTTCATTATCAATTGCTTTGAGAAAAGGTTCAGTAGATGTGATAATTATAGGTTACTTCAGTTCAAATACACAATTTTCAGAATAAGAAATTAAGCTTTCAAATTCATAGATAACTGCTTCTCTGAACGTTTATGTTACAAAAAACCATGTGTCATCATTTGAGGGACTTCATAGTATGGTGATGACATACCCAGTTCAGTGCCATCAAGCTAAAATGTCATGGAAAGTCAGAGAAGGCTGATTAAATTGACTCTATCCCCAAGTTCATTGTAATGTACTCAAAAAATAATAATAATAACCTTCCTCCAAGATCACTGTGTGGAACGTGACACCCAAACATCAACTTCAGCATACAAATATATGCACCATCTAACTCGTTTGGAGGACCACAAGCATCATTAATGAAGTTGGTTTTAATGTATACCATTACTGCTGTAACGTAACCCAGTTCATTTCAGTAAATCTAGAACTGATGATATCATGTAACAAAAAAATCCTATGCTTCCTGGTCATCTGTCTTCTGTGTTTCAGTTTTTAATGCAATTTTCCTCAGGTCCGCTGTATGAGATTTTAACAATACTTTTCTCTTATCATCTATTATTGATATGGCACATTCATCAGAAATTAACAGAATGCTAAGAACATGGAGCATTCAAGTAGAGTACTATCATCTACTAGCGTAGCTTTACAACAACCCAACTGTGATCTACATTGAATCACCATTAAGCTTGTTAATACATGCATACATATCAACAGCTTATACTTAAATCTTGAAAAGAAAAAGACTGTACAATATACATTACTCTTGCATGTTTCCATGGATCAAACAAAATAATTATTCCAACTTAGGGTAATGATTAGCCTGAAGAAAAGACAGAAATACTCTTCAAAGCACTACAGAATTTCATTGTAAAATCAAATAGAAAGCATCCAGATAATAACAGCTAAGTGAATTCAAAATTTTCTTGAATAATCACTAGTTTCTAGAACTACTCAACAACACAGCAGTACAATTTAAGGTAACACACCACAGCTCACCACAATGGCTTTGTGATGGTCAAATTTCCAAGGGGTTAAAATGATTTGTACACTTAAATCATCATTAGTTTTTATTCTCTGGTCTCTAGAGACAGAAATCTATGTACATGGTACGTTAGTAAACCAACAGAATTATGAAATATATGACAGCTGAGAAATGAAGTTATATACCTGTCAAAAGGTTTAATTTGACAATTACATTGAAATGCAGTAAGAAAAAGTAGGTAGAAAGTCCAAATACCAACTCTACTACTATAATTGCTTGGCCAAAGTTTGAAAAGAAATTGCCTTTATGTGGAAATAATTTGCTGTTTCAGTTGATGTGCGATAATACTAATTGAATGCACTTCAATGAAAATATTAGGAGGAAAGTGTCTTAACTCGATAAAGAATACAGTAGAAACAGGAAAATGGAGGGGACCAAAGGACAAGCAGAGAGAGAAGAGTCGCCATGGCAATGCTTCACAATAGTCATGAAGTAGGAATGCCCATAATTCACTGCAAGAGTTGAAAGTAAACCTTTCACTTCTCTGGTGTATGTTGTCAATGTATAAATCACTGCTCCAGAATCCCCTTCCATAAGCAGTAATCATGAGGATCTACAGTGTAGGGCACTTTTGAGTAGTATTAGGAGGGACTAAAAGGACTCTGTAATGAAGGAATCAAATGGCACTTCTATGCCGCCTCACAGCACAGAAAGAACATGC